>NC_069727.1:15442288-15564788 GCF_027358585.1 Pangasianodon hypophthalmus
CTGTGAGTGTCCTGATTAAAAGGCATCCTGGATGGTGGAAGTGTGTGTGTGTGTGTGTGTGTGTGTGTGTGTTACACTAAATGATCTTCATGATCTTTAGGATTGGTACTTGATGGGTGGAGGCAGACTATCTCTTTGCCCCCTGCAATGAGGAGAAGGTTCTGTCCATCCCTACAGGAGGAGTGATGGCTGGGAAGGTGAAGTGGGTGACCGACATAGAGAAATCTGTACTTGTCAACAACTTCGAGAAGAGAGGATGGATCCAAGTGACCGACACCGAAGACTGGAACTTTTACTGGCAAGACAGCAGATTTTTTTTTTAAATCAATATAAGCATCTATACACTTAAAGGAAAAGTCCACCCTGAAACACTAAATATCCATCCGTCCATCCATCCATCCATCCATCCATTTTCTGTAGCACTTATCCTACACAGGGTTGCGAGGAACCTGGAGCCTATACCAGGGGACTCGGGGTACAAGGCAGGGGACAATCACACACACACACACACACACACACACACACGCACACACATTCACACACTCCGGACAATTTAAAGACACCAATCAACGTACAATGCATGTATTTAGCCTGGCAGAGGAAACTGGAGTACCCGGAGGAAACGGAGTGAACAAGCAAACAAACACTAAATAATAAATATATTTATACTGAAATATTTATGATGTGTTTAATGATTCTGGTGCGAATCTGTTGGTTGGTGCTGTATTGTTGTTATTCCCATGAGAGGTTAGAAGTCGTGTGCCGTGCCGATGTCACAGGGGGACATTTCTAGTGCTGTTAATAGGGGGGAAAAATCTAAAACATAAGGGATAATGATTTCAGATTTCATTTTTAGCTGCTGAAAAGAAAAGAGCAAAAGCTTGGTTTCTCAGTCACCATTTTCAACGTTCAGTGTCATGTTAACGAGAAATAGTGGAGACGGAAAACTTTGGACTCGGAGTACGTGATCTAGAGATGATGAGCATGTTGGCGGAGGTATGAGCATGAAAGTTGAAGCTTTGGAGAGTACAGATGAGGAAGTAAGAGAGCTGGCCTGACTAAAGGACTAAAGTGCTGCTGCATCGCTCGCTTTAGGTGGCGATAAACCAGGGCTAATTTCTACTGACGTCACTATCAACAGATCAGACGTTAACTCGGAAATTAATCATAAAATAAATCTTTTACGCCGCTGTAATTGAAACTGGTTATAAATATTGTTATGCAAGTTGTTCCCAGTGGATTTTTCCTTGAAGCTGATTTGCATCATCAAATGTTTTTTGTGTGTTTTTCCTCCTATAAAGCTCACCTTGGTCATGATTGAATGTGTCCTCTGCAGGATGAGCATCCAGACTATTCGCAATGTGTTCAGCGTAGACACGGGTTACCGCCTGTCTGATGATCAGATGGTTAACCACTTCCCAAACCACTATGAGCTGACCAGGAAGGATCTAATGATCAAGAACATTAAGCGCTACAGGAAGGAGTTGGAGAAGGAGAGCAGCCCTCTTGCTGAGAAAGATGAAAATGGGAAATATGTTTACCTCGGTACTCTTCACAACCTGTCTGCCCACACGTCTGTTTTGTCAAAATGGGTACTCTGCTTCGTCTTAGCTGTCTCTTTTTGTCTGCTGTGGACAGATTTCGTGCCGGTGACGTTCATGCTGCCAGCGGACTACAACCTTTTTGTGGAAGAATTCCGTAAGAGTCCATCCAGCACATGGATTATGAAGCCTTGTGGGAAGGCTCAGGGCAAAGGCATCTTCCTTATCAACAAACTCTCACAGATAAAGAAGTGGTCACGGGACAGCCGCACTTCCACGTAAGATACACTAGGGGAGGTAAAAAATGTCACATAGCATGGATCTATCTATCCATCATTCATATATCTATATATATATATATCTATATCTATATCTACATATATATATATATAAAAAAATCGCTGTTTAGATTTTAATAGGCAAATACATAAGAGTCTATGAATGGATCATTATTAGAGTGATTATAATGTTTCTAGCATGTTATATGTTTGTCAACAGTTCTTTTAACCTTAAAAGATGAAGTGTGTAGCTTTTTAGTTCTTTAATAACCATGTAGAAAGACGTATCATGGCCATATTCATATACAGTGTGCTCACCTCTTTCATTGTCAGTACAAGATCTTGACCAAAAATTGATGCACCTCTTGATGGAAATAACATCACAACATTTATTTCCATCAAGCGGTGCACCAGTTTTTGACAATGCAAGAGATGAGCACTGTTTAAAGTCTCCTCCAGCACATCCCAAAGACTTTCACCGAGGTTAAGGTCAGGACTCAGAGGTGCCAATTCATGTGTGAAAATGATTCTTCATGCTCTCTGAACCATTCTTTCACAATTTTAACCCTGATGAATCTTGGCAGTGTCACACTGGAATATGGCCGTGATACGTCTTTCTACATGGTTATTAAAGAACTAAAAAGGTACACACTTCATCTTTTAAGATTAAAAGAACTGTTGCCAAAAATATAACATGCTAGAAACATTATAATCACTCTAATAATGTTCCATTCATAGACTCTTATGTATTTGCCTATTAAAATCTAAACAGCGACTTTTTTTTTGGCCGGGCAGTACCACTGGCCAGTATGCACTGTGGCAGCACCACAGTGCATAAAATCATGCAGATACAGGTCCAGAGCTTCAGTTAATGTTCACATCGAACATCAGAATGAAGAAAAAGTCTGATCTGTGTGACTTTGATCGTGGCATGGTTGTTGGTGCCAGATGGGCTGGTTTGAGTATTTCAGAAACTGCTGATCTCCTGGGATTTTCACACACAACCGAAACATCTTGTTGATGAGAGAGATCAGAGGAGAATAACCAGACAGGTTTGAGCTGACAGGAAGTCTATGGTAACTCAAATATTCTCTCTTTACATCCGTGCTGAGCAGAAAAGTATCTCAGAATGCACAACACATCAAACATTGAGGTGGATGAGCTACAACAGCAGAAGAGTACATCAGGTTCCACTCCTGTCAGCCAAGAACAGGAATCTGAGGCGCAGACTCACCCAAAATGGAAAGTTGAAGACTGGAAAAGGAACAGGTGATTTTTTTTCCCCCTATTCTTCAGCTGTCCAGTTTCGGTGAGTCCGTGCCCATGATAGCCTCAGATTCTTGTTCTTGGCTGACTGGAGTGGAACCTGATGTGCTCTTTTGCTGTTGTAGCTCATCCACAGCAAAGTTCAATGTTTTGTGCATGTTGAGCTGCTTTTCTGCTCACCACGGTTGTAAAGAGTGATTATTTGATTTACTATATATAGATTTTCCCCATTCTGATGTTTGATGTGAATATTAACTGAAGCTCCTGACCTGTTTATGCAGACCATAGAATTACTCTTGTGTATGAACATAGGTAATTAAAATTGATAATTCAATCATTTGCTCGTTAACTCATTTTTTCTTACTTATTTATAGTCAGGTGTGAATCAGTACATTGTTCACAGCTGCATATAAAAACACTACGTAAAGCTGAAATCATCATGATTGTCAGCACTCAGCTGTGAGAATGTCTTACTTTCTGTCTTCAGGTTCATGGCAGCTAACAGTGGAAAGGAGGCGTATGTGATCTCGCTGTATATCGATAATCCGTTATTGATTGGTGGGAAAAAGTTTGATTTGCGTCTGTATGTTTTGGTCACAACCTACCGGCCTCTGAAGTGTTACATGTAAGTATTGATCAGGAGCCCTAGATATCGTTAGCTAGTGTTTTATAGCAATTATTTAAAACTGGACAAATTTATTTATGATGCTGTTCTTGCGTTTTTCAGGTATAAGCTCGGCTTTTGTCGGTTTTGCACTGTTAAGTACACCCCCAGTACTAGTGAACTGGACAACATGTTTGTGCATCTGACAAATGTGGCAATCCAGAAACATGGGGTGAGTATCATGTCAAGAGGACAGTGTTCGCTGTCTGTGTTTGTATGTGTATATTTACTCCTATGTGGTCATTTGTGTGCCTGACCACAGAATTTAAAATGTTATTTAAAAAAATATTTCCATCAAACAGGTAACGAAGCATGCTTTAGAAGAATCTCTAAAACAGTAGCTAGTATGGGTTGCATTACTTTATCTCCATGATGTCTTTGATGGGAGTCTTTTAGACGGAAAAATAAAATAACAATACAGTCAGTCAAGCAAGCACGATGCTGCAAAGTAATTCATTTCTTACTGTAATTATACACTTATACCTAGATTACAGGGATGTTAAAGCCTCACTGTATATTTGCTTACGCTGCAATATCAGTGTTTTCTAAATAATTACACCACAACATTGGTGAACACTGCTCGCTTCTGATTGGTTAGAAGGTGTTGATTAATTTTCCGTAGCTGACAATAGTGCTGTCTGCAAGGTTTATATAAATACACTCAATCTAAGACTTTATTGTGTATATAGAAACAACGTACACAGAGATTTGTATCTCAGACGTTCCATATAAAAAGATTTTAAAAAATGTGTTAATATGGTGAAGTTTTCTGTCAGGAGACATTAATTTAGCTTTTTTGGAAGGAGCCTCCAGTGACAGCGCTTTGTTTGAGTTGAAGCTGTTCCTTTAAAGTTTCTGACACAGGAAAGACTTTGTAGTTTCTCAGTGTGTATTTTTATCTCATTAACTTCAAGAGAGAGAGAAAAAAGAGAGGCTCGTGAGGGACCAACTGTTTATAGCTGTTATAACGAACGTGATAACAGGAATTCCATAGCATTAAATGTATCTATAAATGGATAAAAAGTGTGATGTATCATTATTTAATTAATACAAAATCGTAATCATTATCAATCAAACTGCTGTGGTATAAGAGGAATAAGACACTTCAGACCATTCTGTTACGGGAAAGTAATCAACTTCGCTTTGTTATGGGGCTCATCACACCACACCGTCGTTCATTATTTTCCTATAACAGCACGCGCCATTGCGTTTTATTCCTTAGAGAAATAAATCTACATGTAACAGTAAGATCTCTGTGTGTTGTGCAGGATGATTATAATCCTGTTCATGGAGGTAAATGGACAGTCAATAACCTGCGCCTGTATCTAGAGAGCACCAGAGGAAAGGAAGTCACTAACCACCTCTTTGACCAGATCCACTGGATTGTGGTACAGTCCCTCAAAGCTGTGGCTGTGAGTGAAAACACACACACACACACACACACACACACACACACATGCACATTTTACCAATTAAATATATTACTTTATATTTCACTATTACCAATACTACTTTGAAATTGCTAACACTATTGTGATAAAATTATTTTGGTCAAAATAGCATTATATACATGAATACAGTTTTCATGTAGAATGTTGAAAGAGACGTAATCAGTGTTTCATCAGCGTGAATTCAGCCAACGCCTTGGACCCCTAATTTCAGATGATTTCCTCAGCCTGCTGCTATTTCAGGTTGGATTATGTGGGTAGAATTTCAGTCTTATAATCAGAGGTTTGAGTTCAAGCCTTGCACAAGATAGTTGTAAATGTTTTCACGTTAAAGCTGACGCCCTGCACCTTAACCTGATTATCTTTGCTTTAATTTTAAGTCCAATGTCATTGCTGAAGCAGCAAAAACCATCTGTGCCCACATACACACTGAACCTGTCAGTCATATTGCTCTGGTTCTCTCTTCTTTCAAAGAGACTCTCCTATTGGTAGTTGACACAGGGAGGAGATTCTTTTCATAACACAAATGCATTTGTCAAAGCTCAGTATACGTCAGATCTGTGGTTGAGATTTAAAAAGCATTTTTTGGGCACAGTGGCGCAATCATATTTCTGTAGTGTCCACATCTGTGCATAGCAAATGTATAGAATTTTGTTTGTATATAATGCTAATAAAGAATGTGTCTAGGTCAGCGTCATGTGTTGTAATGTTTATAGAAGCACAATGAGTTCTCGATAACTGGGTCAAAATTCCTATTCAGACTATATACACCTTATATAAACTCTTCTATATAAAAACTTCTTTAGTGTAATATCACATGTGAAATTAAATAGGCCTGGCAGAAAAGTAGACTTGTAGTATGTTATTTCCTAACATAGTAACTTTTTCACCACACAAGCCTGTTACATTAGTGATATTTAAATTACTTGATTATGATTTCCACTGCATTCACACTACAGGAAATTCCACACGTATAATCTGAAAATAAATTTGTTAATGAAATTTATTGTTTTTTTGAATCTGTACTTTGTGGTAATTGTAAAATGAGGCACTGTGTCTGCCTACGTACAGCGTTTATTTGTAACGTTAATGGAATTCTAACCACAAAGCACACTTTACCTAATGCTTCCTTTGTTTCCTGTCTCTCACAGCCTGTTATGATCAACGACAAACACTGCTTCGAGTGCTACGGCTATGACATCATTATTGATGACAAGCTGAAGCCGTGGCTTATTGAGGTGAGTATTGTTTCCAGAGTATTGTAACTTAGATGACATCATGTTTTCCAAAGAGTCGTTTCAGTTGTTGGTGCGTGTGCTGGAACTCTTCAGACTTGTGTAGAAAAGGACAAATAATCAAATTTTTCTTGTCTCATGTGAAATAATACATGAATAAGATGTCATTTATGTTTGTTCCAATACCATTTGAATTTGCTTATTAATATGATCACTATAATTATTACTGACTTGCTCCATTTGGATGGCATTAGTGTTACATCTCGAGCTCAGCTGATTGCCTTATTTACAGACGCTTCTTGGTAGTTTTATGTCCATCTGCATTAGCAATGACAAACATCGAAATGATCTTGTTTTTGCTCCAGTGGGGCCCAGAAGTGTGAGAGCACTAGTGAAAATGCTTCTATTTTGCATTCCTTTCTAATTTAATACAACAATTTTCATTACAAATTATATAATTGACAACAAATTGAGGGAAAAGTAGGATCTTTGAAATATTTACACGAATTTCATAGTTTCTTAGTACTCGACACGTCCCCGTTTTGCTTTATTGACAGTGTGCACTCAAGCTGGGACGGACTCCACAAGTTTGTGCAAAACCTTAGATTTTAGATCAAATTCATGAGCATGTCGACTGAACACACACTTCAATAGAAGAGATTAGGCATGAGGAAACTCTGACAGATTTGCTTACATTATTAGAAATAGTGCAGAATCCTGAATATTAAATATTCAAGATATTGAACAATTACTTACTTTGTTTTAAATATTTCAGAATTCTCAAACCTTCTGTTTATTTCCAATTTTAAATAAAAAAAAAATCCCAGATTTTAAATGTAGTCCCAGACTTTTAGACCCCACTGTATGTAAGAGTGATCTGATCATTTTAATCCCATCCAGAAAAACATCAGTATTTTACAAAATATTGCCTTTTATGTTGGAATACTTTTTTTTTTTTTTTAACCGCTGGTGGGTAATATATTTAGTCATCTTTGTGCACATATCCAAATTTTGGTTCGTCATAATGACATTTACAATTCATTGCAAAAAATTATACCTTATCAAGTAAAAATGTCATGAATATAGGCAAGATTGTATTGAATTTGTATAAAATACTGTATTATTATCTTGAATATAGGCAAAAAAATTATATTAAGTATAATATATTATAAAAATAAATTATATTAAGTATATCTTGAATAAAGGCATGTTTAACTAATAATTATTAATAATTATATAATAATTAGACAAATTTCAAGCTTTAAATTTTCTTAACTTTCTCTTTTTAATTTTTCTTTCTAGCAGATAATTTTGCTTCTTTCTATAAATGAATGCTTAAAATTTGACAAATTATCTGCCAGTAGAACATGACTATTTTCAGCTTGAAATTAGTCTTGAAATAGGTTTAATAATCTTATATTTGGATTATCGTAATCCTGTATTAGGAAATACTAGAATAACTTGACTGTATTCAAGATATTTTCACTTATTAAGCTTATACTTATTTAACTTAACTTAAACTTAAACCTTTTTTGTAACATATAGCGTTCTACAAAGAAATAAATATTCTCGTGTAATCCATGTGTGATGCCAAATTTCAGAGTTCATTCCTAGCCAGCTGCACGGGAGAATTTTATCACAGATCAGACATGCAAATGTTTCACTACAGATAAGTAGAAAAGCAGGTCTTGCTCAGTGATTTGTGAGGATGGAGTGTATTTTAGGCATAGGTGTAGCAGTTTACAGTATGTTCACACTATTTACAATAATAAGCAGTTCAGTGGGAAAACCCCAAGAAGATAGGGTTACAAGTGTGGGTATGTGGCATGTGTCTGTAACCAAATCAGATGTAGCGACAAAATTCTGAGGTTCTTCCCTTAGTGGCTAATGGTTTGCTTTAGAGTATAAGGGCCTAGCGATGAAGTAGGGCGTGTGTATGTGCGTATTCAAACATGTAGACTACACCCACCACTGCAGCACAGTGATAATGTAATACATTTCCTGTAGATAACGTCCTGGTTCGTAACAGGACATGAGAAAACACCTCTGAGTCAGTATGCTCATAAACCCTGCCTATCACCACTCGTACAGACGTTTGTGTGTGTGTGTCTGTGTGTCTGTGTGTGTATGTGTCTGTGTGTCTCAGGTAAATGCCTCCCCTTCACTCACCTCCAGCACTGCGAATGACCGCATTCTGAAATACAATCTCATTAATGACACACTCAACATCGTTGCCCCGAATGGTGAGATCCCAGACTGCCGATGGAACCGCAGCCCGCCTAAAGAGGCTCTTGGCAATTACCAAGTCCTGTGAGTACCTGCTTCTTCCACCAATAAGGATACACAGCATGTGGTACAGTCCGTGACTAGCAACCATCAGTAAAATTACAGATTACAGAAAGCATAAACTGTAGCATGTTTATTTGTTTTTAAATAATGTCTCATTGATATCCTTATTGAGAAGCACAGAATTGATCATTCTGGCACAAATGCTTGTAGATCTGTAGATGTGAATCACATAGGTGTAGGAGAAAGTTTAGAATAAATATCAGAAGGTCCATAGGTGGAGTCCACATATACAGTATACAGTGTGTGTGTGTCTGTGTGTGTGTGTGTGTATATATATATATATATATATATATATATATCCTGAGCTCAAGTTATTGTTGGTGTGGGTTTCCTCTGGGTTCTCCAGTTTCCTCCCATCTCTCAAAAATATGCCAGTAGGTGGATTATCTACTCTAAGTTGCCCCTAGGTGAGAATGAATGTGTGCATGTGCATGGAGCCCGATGATGGATACCTTCATCATAGGATAAACATGATCATTCAGAAGAATTTTGTATTAATTTCCAGTGACCCTTCCCTCTACGAGTAAAAGTAGACTGAAACCATGCCAGCAAAATCCTACGCTATAACACGGCCACCATTTTCCCTCTAAATTTTCACCCATCTATATATAAAATACGTCTGTGTGAAACTTGTATGTATACCACATGCTGTTCACATCTGTGTTTACACTTTTCTGTCTCTCTCAGTTATGATGAGGAACAAGCTATGAGTGAGAATACAGATCGTGACCTCCGGAGTCGCTCAGGTCAGTCACTCGGGTCAAAGAGCACAAAATCTGGCAGTGTGCGTCCAGTCACGGCCACCTGGAAGTGAGATCGCCATCCTAACCACAGAGCTGACTTTTATTTCCTCCCTGTGAAGAAGAAATGGACTGTGGGAACATGGAAGCTTTGAATGAGAAATGAAAGAGAAATTACCTGCACATTCTTGCATGATGTTAAGACTACAGTGAAGACTAAGAGAGACAAAAGAGTCCCTTTTGTTGCATGAGAAATTTTAGGATTTTTGACAATTTTCACAAGTGAAAAGAAAGTGAGAACCAAAAATTGTGGTAAAAGTTAAAAAAAGGAAACGTCAGAAAACATCCTCACAATTTCACATAAAACTAGTTAAATTGTCAACTAAACAGCGTTTCTTGGTATTTTGTATGAAATGTCACTTAGTCACTTTTTTATGTCACTTATTTATTGTTTATGCAATATACTTTAAAAATATATGCTGATATTTATGAAAAGGTGTCAGTATTATGTCTTCTGAGTAAGAAAACAGAAGAGAAACTTTCCAAAACATGATATAAAATCTGACCACATTTGTTACATCTGGCCAGTAATGCAACATCCTTTAAAGATGAAGTGCTCAACCTGAAGATGGAATAAACTGTCCAAAATGTCTCTGCTCTGTGTCTTGGCTTGTTTAATTTCATGACCTTGAACATTGTCACATTAACAGCTGTGCCACTCAGTCATCAGATATTGTGACCTATTGAACTTGTTATAAAATTAACACACAACACAAGTGAATATGATCTCCCTTAGCCACAAGTCAGGTTATTTATGGATGTCACTTTGTTTTTCTTTGTTTTCCATTTTGTTGTCCTTCTTAAGGCTTAACGATAAGTAAAGTGCTTGTAGTGGGTGTAGTGACACTATTTCACTGCATGAGATCAAAGTAAAATGGCCTGACTACAACATCCATGATGTCACTATTCGATTTGAATGACACTTCCACTGATCACCCATAACATTAAAACCACTGACAGGTGAAATGAAGATCTTATGGGGTGTTCCTGGTATGCAATGGTTAGTACCTACCAAAAGTGGTCCAAGGAAGGACGGCTGGTGAACTGGCGACAGGGACGTGGGTGCCCAAGGCTCACTGATGCGCGTGGGAAGTGAAGGCTAGCCTGTCTGGTCCGATCTCACAGAAGAGCTACTGTAGCACAAGTTGCTGAAAAACTTAATGCTGGCTTTGACAGAAAACTGTCAGAACACACAGAGCATCGCAGCTTGCTGTGTATGGGGCTGTGTAGCCGTGGACCAGACAGAGTGCCCATGCTGACCTCTTTTACATCATGTGGCTGGACAGGTGCGTTGCTTACCTGGGGAAGAGATGGCACCAGGATGCACTATGGGAAGAAGGCAAACCGGCAGAGGCAGTGTGATGCTCTGGGCAATGGGCAATGGTAAGCTGGGAAACCTTGGGTCCTGGCATTCATGTGGATGCTACTTTGACCCGTACCACTTACCTAAACATTGTTGCAGACCAAGTACACGCCTTCATGGCAACGGTATTCCCTAAAGGCAGTGGCCTCTTTCAGCAGGATAATGCTCCCTGCCACACTGCAAAAAAACTGTTCAGGAATGGATTGAGGAACATGACAAAGGGTTCAAGGTGTAGACTTGGCCTCCAAATTCTCCTGGACAAATAAGTCCGATCCATGGAGGCCCCACCTTACAACTTACAGGACTTAAGGGATCTGCTGCTAACATCTTGGTACCAGATACAACAGCACACCTTCAGAGGTCTTGTGGAGTCCAAATCTTGACGGATCAGAGCTGTTTTGGTGACAGAAGGGGGACCTACACAATATTAGGCAGGTGGTTTTAATGTTATGGCAGTGTATAGCTATTAGACTGGCCTAGTTTTAATTAGGAGACAGAAAGAGGATGACAAAGGTAACACACCCAACTGCTGCTATTTTCAACACCACACAATGTTCTGTTGCACCTGTTTTTATTTAAAACTAACATGTCTTTGTGATCAACTTCCTCAAAAGCATGACAAAAGGTTTCAGAACCCACATGAAACCAGTATCAGGCCATATGACCAAAGATTATTTCTGGAGTACAGTTTCGAACACATAACTGACTTCCAATCAAATAAATGTGAGGGTTTGATAATATAGATGCAAACATCCACATTAAAAATGACAATGCACACACATATATATATATATATATATATATATATATATATATATATATATATATATATATATATATATATATATATATATATATATATACAGTACTGCGCAAAAGTCTTAGGCACCTTATTTTTTTTTTAGTACAAACTTTGTTATAGATTTTTATTTTATGACTTCTACATTATTGATTCAGTACAAAAACATTTTAGATTCCAGACATTAGTTTTCCATGTTAAATGTTACAGAAAAATGTTAAAGAAAGCAGCAGATTACATAAGAGACACTTTTCAGACAAAAACATAATGAAGGCTGCTGGGTTTTGCTGCAAAAATAAGAAGCGAGTCGACAGTCAAAGTCTCCAGAAGAACTGTGGCTGCTTCTGCAAGATGCTCAGTAACACTTACAGCTCATTTCCTTATAAAACTGCACACACTGTACCTGAGACTACTATTTTTTTTAAAAGGGAAGGATCGTGACTTTGTTCCATTAATTACTGTTTACTGCTCTTTATAGTTTTTTTAATATAGAAACATTTAGTTTCATTATTTTTGAAGGCGTCTTTGCTCTGCAGCATTTCTTTGCATATGCCTAAGACTTTATAGATAGATAGATAGATAGATAGATAGATAGATAGATAGATAGATAGATAGATCACATACACTTAGTGGGCAGCAGCATGGTGCAGTGGGTAGTGTTGCCACCTCACAGCTCCAAGGTCCCTGGTCTGTTCCTGAGCTCAGGTGAAATCTGTACAGAGCTACACAAAGCCTTGATCATCCAAACGTATCTACTGCTCCTTGTAGTTCGTAACTAGCCTATCCCAGATCAGGGACAAAAGCTAGAAATCCAGTATATATCCACATATAAAGAAAAGAGCAGTGGGCCTAAAACAGAGCCTTGTGGAACACCAAACTTTACCTTAGTATGCGTAGAGAAGTCACCATTTACATTTACAAACTGATAACCATCAGTCAAATAAGACCTGAGCCAGGAGAGGGCCGTTCCCTTAACGCCTGCATTTTCTAGTCTATCAAAGAGAATAGCATGATCAATGGTGTCAAAAACTGGACTAAGGTCAAGCAACACAAGCAAGGAGACACAACCCTGATCAGAGGCCAGTAGTAGGTCATTTACTACTTTAACCAGTGCTGTCTCTGTGCTATGATGAGGCCTAAATCCTGACTGATACATTTCATGAATGTTATTCCTATGTAGGTATGAGCATAAATGCTGTGCTGCAACCTTTTCTAGGATCTTGGCGATAAGGGGGAGGTTTGATATTGGCCGATTGACAGGGGTTGAGGTCAGTTTTTTTAGTCAGGGGTTTGATAACTGCTAGTTTAAAAGATTTAGGTACATAGCCAGGGAATGGCTATGTACCTAAATCTTTTAAGGGAAAACTTATTTTTAGAAGAGTTTCGATTGATTCTGGAATTATCTGTTTGAGGAAGCACATAGGTAAGGGATCTAGTAGACAAGTTGGTGATTTTGATGAGTAAATTAGTGAAATTAGTTTGGTCTCTCGCCTGGTTTGACACCATTTACATTCTAATTTTGCCAGTGGCCAGTTGACGTCTGTTTAAAGGTGTGTGTGTGTGATCGTTATACTAGGGTGCTAGCTTTTTCTCTCTAATTATTTTTCTTTTAAGTGGAGCTACTTTATCTAGCATGTAGCGGATTCTAAGCATTCAGTTGCCTGGTCAAGTTCTTCGGGATCAGATGGTAATACAATCATAGTCGGTAACTGGGAGATTACTGGTAAAACTCTGTGCAGTTGTTGAGGTGAACGTACCTTTGACGCAGTAGCGTGGCAAGGTGCATATATTATGATTAAGACACATTTTAAATGAGATGAAATAATGATCTGAGATAGCTTCAGACTGCAGAAATGTGACTATATTTTCTATATTTATTCTGAATGTTAGTATTCAGGGTAACAGACCGAGTCTCAATATGTTGGAACCTGAGTGACGACTCAGTGCAGCTAGCAGACGGTCGGTTTAGCCTGCTTGTCTGCTCCGTGGCCTTGGCTCTGGATTGTCACCGAATAACTAGGCCTGTTCTGAAACTATGCGGTATGCTACACGAAATGAGAGCAGCACTGTCCCACCTTAACAGGCCAGCCTTGCCCTCAAAACTACTCCTATTATCTATAAAGCCCACATTGTTTTCGGAGTACCACCTGAACATCCAGTACTTCAGCGACCATAACCTGCTGTAAACGACATCGCCACGCTGCATCGGGATGGGGCCAGAGCATACTACAGCTTCGGTCTTTGCCTTTGCTAATTCACATACCTCTACAATGTTACTCTTAGTAACCTCTGACTGTCCAAGGCATATATCATTAGCTCCTACATGAATAACTATCTTGAGAACCCATGCTTGCCTATGACCATAAGATTACCTGCTATGTCCAGCACCCTGGCTCCTGGTATAAACCTGACTAGTGCTGCTGGTGTCCCTAAAGGCCTAGCTAATTTTACGTGCCTTAAGATAGAGTCTCCTATAACCAGGGCACTTTCAGGTTTCTCTAATGCCAGAGGTGGGAGATTGCTACCTCCGCCTATGGCTTCCAGACTTTCCCCTACATACAGAAACTACACTAGCCATTTTTGATTCATTTCCTCAAGCACCAAGAACAATATGCAGGAATAATAATCTGTAGGTTCCTAGTCCTAGACCTCTGCGTTATGCAGTGTAATAACAGATCATAATGTACAATAATTTTAAAAAGTGCAGCATTTGACAAAAATTGGATTCGTTCGTGGTTGTGAATCGATTCTCCCGACTTCCTTAAAAAAAGGAGTCATTCAAAAGGAATCGATTCGCGAGTCGCGAGTCATCAGTAGATCCTCCTGCTGCCTCTGCAGGCATTTGGCTATGGAGCGGCTATGAAGAAAACCAGTGGCAGAGGTGTACGACAAAACTAACAACTCTCCTTATTTCTGCACAATTTCTCCTTCAGATTCGACCAAGGTAAAACAGATGTCTAAAACCACGTTTTATAGTGTGTCTGGGACTGTTTTTGTCTTGAAATTTATTGTGAATAGCTGTGAATAGCCAGCTAACGTTAGTCGCTAGCCTGCTTAGCTGCCTCAAGCTACGTGATTAAACGGTTTTTCTGTGTGAAAATACCTGCTAACTTTTTTTTCTAACAACCAGGTTGGCTGTTTAAAGTTGATATGAATGTTATTTTAGCGATATGACCGCTAATTACAGGATAAAGGACAGGGTAAAAACTTGGAAAATGTTTTAACATGGCAGTACATGTCATGTTTGGGCTGGCTGGAGAAGTGCCCTAGCTAACTAGTCCATATTTAGCTAGAGGTTTATTTAAATAAAACTCTTCAGGTACATAAAAATCAAACTGAGCTTCATACACGAGCTGTAACTATTTAACCAAATGTGTGTTAAATTTAGAAACCATGCTTGGTTTTGAAGTGTGAACAGTGTGAACAGTGTTGTCATTGCACCACTGTGTATCCTGTTCCTCTGTGACTTAGCTAAGCTTTTTATTTATTTACAAGTAATGTGTGAAATTTCAATTCTTTTCCTTTTCCTTTTTATTTTTGTGGGGTTTTCCGGATATTAGACAGCATGTTTTGTGTTTCGATAGCTGACTAAACCAGCATTAGAAAGGCGGGGCAGTTAGAAAGGCAATTTCTTCATGGGTTAATACCAAATCACCCCCTGCTGGACACAAAGTGCACTATTTTAGGCTTTACTTTACACCTCATGTAGTGCACTTGTAAAGGGAGTATTGAGGCGTTTCAGACCAGACATGGGTCTGCTGTCAAACCTTCCTTAACAATAGATTTTTCCAAGGAGTATACACCTCTTTCTAAATACATCTTTAATTGGATAACCTGTATTTAAACTGTCTGAAAGGTGCTCAGGTTGTTGATTTAAGCCTGAGTTTATATTAATGATAGAATTTGTACAGCATTATATTGCACAAAACAACGGCACTTTATCAGACTGTTGCTGCCACCATCTTTAAATCCTCACATTATATTTTTTATACCTTTTCTTTTAATGCTTTCCCATTTTCTAACTCTATGGAAATTCTATTTTATGTCACGGACAGTCGTGAAAAAAAAAATTCACCACACGTCGTACTGCGTATGGTTGTGTGACATAAAATTTGAATCTGAATTTGAATTTTGTCTTTTTAAAACACTTTAGCTCAGCCTGGAGTAGTGTACACACTGCAGTGCTAACATAACCTTGAAGGATGTTAAACAGCTGTCATTACTAAAAATGGACATACAGTCTAAGCCTATATTTGTTAACTTGTGTTAATCTTGACTCCGATAAAGTGTGACCTTGAGCAGAAGCATTCAATACAAATAGTTTAGGGTTTGGTGCTACTGTGATTAAAAAGCATTTTACATCTCAGCGATATGTGTTAAGAAGAAGTGAAAGCACCCTTGTGCCACAGTGGTTCCTGCTTTTGTTGAGCATAAAAGCATAAGGCTCAGAGTTTATGGGGAATCAGGAAGTAAGCTGGAAAAGCCCAGAGCCGTGATGATGTACAACTTTTCCCCTCTTTGTTATTTATAGTGTGTCCCTTCATTATGACGTCTTAGTCTTTCCTTCAGTACTAGAATGCTGAAGAGATGAGAGAATGACAGATCTGTCCTCACAGGCATACCTTTACCCCGTCATCTATCATCAGTCACACAGCTACTGTCATTTCGTCATCCGTCATCCATCACACAGCTTCCGTCATCCATCACACAGCTTCCGTCATCCATCACACAGCTTCCGTCATCCATCACACAGCTTCCGTCATCCATCACACAGCTTCCGTCATCCATCACACAGCTTCCGTCATCCATCACACAGCTACCGTCATTTTGTCATCTATCATCAGTCACACAGCTACCGTCATTTCATCATCCATCACACAGCTACCGTCATCCATCACACAGCTTCCGTCATCCATCACACAGCTACCGTCATTTTGTCATCTATCATCAGTCACACAGCTACCGTCATTTCATCATCCATCACACAGCTACCGTCATCCATCACACAGCTACCGTCATCCATCACACAGCTACCGTCATCCATCACACAGCTACCGTCATCCATCACACAGCTACCGTCATCCATCACACAGCTACCGTCATTTCGTCATCCGTCATCCGTCACACAACTACCGTCATTCCGTCATCTATCATCCATCACACAGCTACCGTCATTCCATCATCTATCATCCATCACACAGCTACCGTCATTCCATCATCTATCATCCATAACACAGCTACCGTCATTCCATCATCTATAATCAATCGCACAGATACCGTTATTCCATCATCAATAACACAGCTACTGTCATTCTGTCATCAATAACACAGCTACCGTCATTCCATCATCAATAACACAGCTACCGTCATTCCGTCATCAATAACACAGCTACTGTCATTCCATCATCAATAACACAGCTACCGTTATTCCATCATCAATAACACAGCTATCGTTATTCCATCATCAATAACACAGCTACTGTCATTCTGTCATCAATAACACAGCTACTGTCATTCCATCATCAATAACACAGCTACTGTCATTCTGTCATCAATAACACAGCTACCGTTATTCCGTCATCAATAACACAGCTATCGTTATTCTGTCATCAATAACACAGCTACTGTCATTCTGTCATCAATAACACAGCTACCGTTATTCCATCATCAATAACACAGCATTCGTCATTCCGTCATCAATAACACAGCATTCGTCATTCCGTCATCAATAACACAGCTATCGTTATTCTGTCATCAATAACACAGCTACTGTCATTCTGTCATCAATAACACAGCTATCGTCATTCCGTCATCAATAACACAGCTATCGTCATTCCGTCATCAATAACACAGCTATCGTCATTCCGTCATCAATAACACAGCTACCGTTATTCCGTCATCAATAACACAGCTATCGTTATTCCATCATCAATAACACAGCTACTGTCATTCCGTCATCAATAACACAGCTATCGTCATTCCGTCATCAATAACACAGCTATCGTCATTCCGTCATCAATAACACAGCTATCGTCATTCCGTCATCAATAACACAGCTATCGTCATTCCATCATCTATAATCAATCACACAGATACCGTCATTCCGTCATCAATCACACGGCTACCCTCATTCCATCATCTATCATCTATCACACGGCTACCCTCATTCCATCAGGTAGAGCTTAGTGATGAGCTGCATCGAAGTTAGGGAAGTTTGAAACGTATCAGTCAGTTCGTCTCCTGGACTGGAGTTGTGAATCAATAATGTAATTATCATCCATCTGGCTATTATTTCATTATATACCCAAATATGCTTCCATCTACCATCCCTCTGTTACCAGACGTGTAGACAGTGGAATGATTATGGATGGTGTGTGTGTGTGTGTGTGTGTGTGTGTGTGTGTTATTTGGAAACTTTGTAATTGGGGAAGATTATCTGACTACTTTATAATGATGACATGAGTTAACAGTCTGTGTCATCATGAACCAAGCAAACTGTACAGTCTGTTACTTTGGTTCTGCACTGTGGCAGCTGCAGCAGCTGAGGTGCTGACGGAAACCCAAGGGAATATTTGTAGCACAGGCTGAATAGTTGTTGTGCAGAAATGTCTGATGATGTTCTCACAAAGGTCATCTGCGTGTAGCTGGCAGTACAGCTGCGCAAGGGACGCTCGCTCAGAATTGCACGAGGGACTTAATGAGAGGTCGTGCCGGGTCAATGAACCTTGGCCGACTTGTGTCTCCACAGGAACGGAGGAGAAATTTCCCAATAAGGTAAAAAAATGTTGAGAGGTCACCTCATGGGAGCGCCCTGTTGCGTTTTGTTATTGACTTTACAAGCATTATGCAAGAAGTGCTCAGATATAGATATAGTGCTGTTATACGTGTGATGGATAGTGCAGGTTGATATTGGGAAAAGTTTTTCTGAAATCAGTATCTTGCGCAATAAAATACTGGAACAAAATTATTGGTGTGTTGAAGTTTTGAACAATGTTAAATATCTGGGTGGCTGTGAATCATTGTCATGGATTTAGCTTAGCTCTTCTCATTGACATTACTACCTATTTGTTTGCCTGCTTCCGGTTGACTCACACTGAAATTTGATTACCGCAGATATTCAGCGTTTCCAAGCTCTTTACTCATAGGCAAATGTGTTTGTGATGGAGCGAATTAGGAATTCTAATGTGAAACAATTATCAGAGCCAGTAGTTTGACTTTTTGTGCAGTTTTTCTGTGCTCAATGATGACACTTTGGCAGTGCTTGGTGCTTTTTCTGGTGAAAAGTCGCACAACCTCTCTCAGGTATTCTTCACGCACCAGTGTAGCTGCATGCACTTTTTCTTCTTTGGAGGAATGTAACGTATGATATGCATGACTTTGTGATAATGTCTGAGCCACTCTGATTTCTACGCAGAGGCCCTAAAGCATAAACCAGATCTCAGAATGTGGAGTATGTCTATGTGATAAATGAAATCGTAGAGTGTGTGTGTGGAATCTGCACTTTATACGGGTTTGAGTTGTAGCACACAGAGAACTTGCATTAATCATGAGTCTCTGTGACTTCAGTGCTTATCAGAGTGCCTTCGCCCTCAGGTCTTTTAAACAGTGCTCACATGATTGAGCACTCTATGTAGGGGCCTATGTTTGCTTTCCATGTGGTAATTTCTTAAGAATCCTGCTGCATAATGAGTACTTATAATGAGGCTTATTGGGTGTTGGGCCTTCTTGAGTCCTTCTCATTCTTGTCAGTAAAAGACTATGATAAATAGTGGTGTCTGTAGACTGTAGTAATTGTATCAGAGTGTCCTGTATGGGTGTTTTTCTGAGGGACATGTCTGTACAAGTCATACATATTTACTAGATTTGATATATATTTCTGTTCTTTATTAGGACCACCTGTACACCTACTCGTTCATGCAATTATCTAATCAGCCAATCATGTGACAGTAGTGTAATGCATAAAACCATGCAGATACAGCTTCAGATCAACCAATCAGAATGGGGGAAAAGTGAGATCTCAGTGATTTTATCCATGGCATGATTGTTGGTGCCAGACGGGCTGGTGTGAGTGTTTCTATAATTGCTGATCTCCTGGGATTTTCACACACAGCTGTCTTTAGAGTTTACTCAGAATGGTGCAATAAAGAAAAACATCCAGCGAGCAGCAGTTCTGCAGACGGATACGCCTTGAGAGAGGTCAACAGAAAATGTCAAGACTGGTTGGAGCTGATAGAAAGGTTACAGTAACGCAGATAACCACTCGGTACAGTTGTGGTGAGCAGAAAAGCATCTCAGAATGCACAACACATCGAAACTTGAGGTGGATGAGCTACAACAGCAGAAGACCACATCAAGTTCCACTTCTTTCAGCCAAGAACAGATAGTTGAGGCTGCAGTGGGCACAGGCTCACCAAAACTGGATAGTTGAAGTCTGGAAAAAACGTAGCCTGGTCTGATGAATCTCGATTTCTGCTGAGGCTCACAGATGACAGGGTCAGAGTTTGGCACCTACAGCATGAATCCATGAACCCAACCTGCCTTGTGTCAACAGTCCAGGCTGGTGGAGGTGGTGTAATGGTGTGGGGAATGTTTTCTTGGCACACTTTGGGCCAGTTAATACTAATCAATCATCGCTTGAATGCCTCAGCCTATTTGAGTTTTACCATCTTGTAATGGCTCCCTCCAGCATGATAATGCACCATGTCACAAAGCAAAAGTCATCTCAAACTGGTTTCATGAACTTAACAGTGAGATCCCTGGCCTTCCCAGTCACCGGATCCGAATCCAGTAGAACACATTTGGGATTTGGTAGAATGGGAGATTCGCAGCATGAAAACGCACCAGAAAAATCTGTAGGAATTGCCTGACGCAATATGTCAAGATGGACCAGAATCTCAAAGGAATGTTTGTGGAATCCAAGCCATGAAGAATTGAGGCTGTTTTGAGAGCAAAGGGAGGCCCTACCCAGTATTAGTGTAGTGTTCCTAATAAAGTGCTCAGTGAGTGTATGTTCAGTACTGTGTTACGTACAGTTTCAGTTACGACCTCCAAATGGTTTGACCTGGTTTAACAGGTACACCTCAGTTCTTTTTTTACTCTTATGTAATGAACAAACTGCACCGGTGCTGCTGTGTTTTGCCTGCCAGTCTGCAACAGGGGTGGAGCTTTTACTTGCCCAGTGGACTAGCTAATGAGTTTATGATTTGTCCACCCCTTCTGTGAGTTGGCTTAAATGCACAGGCGAGAATGATTCTCCATTTTGGAGTCTAGCAGTGTAAAGTTTTACTGATTCTGATCTGATCAGTGCTTCAGGCTTAGTATTTGTGATATGGCTGCACTGATTTAAAACAGCGTGTGCTGGGCAAAAGTCAGAAAACAATCACAAGTGAATCAAAACAAATCTCTCTGTGCCCAGTAAAGGAGGCGTGGCCTGTGTGCTTGTCAGTTACAGTGAAGAACTGATACTGAATAGCATTTTTCATTCATCAGATTAGGTATCAGTAGTTATGTTTACGTCGCGGGTGCTCACACTTCTATGACAAGAGATCTACTTTTTCATATTATTATGGTAAGATCCACCATGTAATATATACCTGTACACTCTAAATTTGGAGTTTGAGAAATTAAGAGAAAAGATTTGTTTTCATTTAAATAATGTTATGCAATCAATTTTCATTCAAAGAAATTGCAAAAATAACATACATTAGTGGGGGCGGGGTCAAGTGTCAGAGGTGGACGGAGAGGAGGCGGGTAGAACCGGCAGGTAACGCGTGATGATTCTCACCTGTGTCTTATTAGAGAGAATGCAATATAGCTGGCAGAGCTTGCGAGACGCACACGAACGAACACATGCATGCACGCACACTTGACGGAGACAATTTGACGGAGCAAAAGCTGTGAGTCGGTTGAGTGTTTCGGTTGAGTTGTTTTGGGTTTGTTGAGTATTTGAAAGTGCGCTGAAAAGCGCGGACTGAATAAACGAGAGCCCGGAGCTCAGCAAAAATTCCTCCTGTCTCCCGAGTCTTCCTCCGCACACTCACACACCGGAGTTCTACATTGACCTATTAAGAAGATCGACCAGTGGTTGTCTTGAGATTGACTGGTCGATCGCGATTGACGTAATGAGCATCCCTGGTTTACATGCAGCCTAAACTTTATGAGCGCAGTGAATAAGGTGTATCCGTGACAATATCTATTCCCCTTGAGCTGTCATTCATATTATTAACAGATTATTATTCTGCAATAATGTAAGCATAGCTATTGATACCTAGGGTGCTTTCACCTATGCAGCTTTTAGCCCATCTAATTGGAACCCTGGCATGTTTTCCTCCTCAGTGCGGTTCATTTGGACAGGTGAGAACACAGTAAGCAAACTCAGGTCCCAAACAATTACCAGTCCAAACCATCTGAGTGAGGTGTTTTGGTCCGGTTTTAAATCTGAGGCGCTAAACTGAGCGAAAGGAAAGAACTGTAACACGTTCTGGATATTTAGATCGACAAAAAGATGTGATACACAAAATGTTTTAAGCTGGTTATTTAGGGTTGGGTCCGTGTTCTCCATGCTTGGTTAATCTTTGTGAATTTTGAAGGGTTGTTTACGTTTTTCCATCACCGTGCATATCATAGGTATGAGAGTGACATAGAAACACCTGGTTTGTCCTTCCTGGCAAATTCCAAGACTGACCTGCTCTGTTAATAAATAATCCTAGAGATTTCATTGTTGATCCAAAGAAAGATTTGCAGTAAAATATTGAATACTGTGTCAATATTACCAAAACAAAATCAGCCACTTTAGATGGAAGTGTTGGGATTAAATAATATCTTCATTGCACCCTGTCACGTGCAGTCTTGTGTAAAATGTAGCTGGTGTTTTTTGGATCTGCTACAGTGTTTTTGTAACTATGTGGCACTGTTGCTTGTTGCCAAGGATGCAAATGTGTGTTTGTGTTCAGTAGGAGGGAACTTCAAGAAGCTGCTGATTCGAGATAATATTACGAAGAGAGGTGATGAATCAGCCAAAGCAGACACACACTCATAATCATCAGTCTTTCTCCCACGAGAAGACCTGGTTCCACTACTGTGCTTTTTTTTTGCTATAAGGGGAACTCCTGACTGTGATAAATATATGATCACCTTTAATAACCAGGCTATTTGTGGTGTGTGTGTGTGTGTGTGTGTGTGTGTGTGTGTGTGTGTGTGTGTGTGAGTGCACGCAATATTCTGGGTACTAATTCCGAAGCGGCAATAGACCAGCACTGAGCTAACATTGATCTGCACATGCACACTGACCAGGCTTACCCATTTTATCTTGTCATATATAATTAAATATATTACATATATTCTGAGAAGAGAGTGTGAGCAAACACCAGATGGAGAAACGCTGAACACTATGACTAAGCTTCCATTTAGATGACAATGTGACTAATTGTTCATAACACTCTTGATCAGCAAAGATTTTTGTCAGTTAATTATTTGCATGTATTTTTATTCTGCATTAAATGATTTGTTTTTCAAGTGAATCAGTGGGTGTAGCCAGAAATATAAACTCAGCTGTGTGTAGAGAACCCACATTGGTTTCCTGAAGTCCAAACCAAAAGCCCCAGAACCACATCAACGTAGATACCACATGGTAAAGCAATAACTGTTCATGCTCATGCCAACTACAGCTACATCAACAATAAATAAATAATAAAAAAAAACACGTTTAGCAAAGTGTGAGAAGAACGTTGCAGGAATCATTCATGTTGAGTCAAGAGGACAGTTCACCTCACATATTCTTAAAATTACTGCTACCACCAGCAAGCACAATTAATGCACAGATCAGTGAAGTACAGCAAACAGGCAGGACTCTCTTTCAAACCGAAGAAGTAATTAATAGTTCACTCACCCAGTGAGCATAGTAGAGAAATCCGAAACAAATGCCTCACACCCCTTGGTTGCTTATAAATCGAAACATTTCTGGTGGTTGCATTTCAACAAATGTTTTATGGTTTATCATTTTTTGCAGTTAGCATGTGACCGTCCCAACATAGCCATTCTAGACGTATTCTATGGGTTAGGTGGTTGTTTTTTTTGGGGGGTTTTTGGGGATTTTTTCCTCAATTTGCCACTTCCCACCTACCATACAACAGCTACCAACCAGGGATGGTGAAGGCTGCCATCTGAGACACATGAAGCTTCCTCTGAGACACATGAAGCCTACATCAACCTTTTCATCTGTTGCTCATGTTATGTCTTAAGGCAGCATAAAACACCTGGAGGAACACGCTACCTGCTTTCTGCCACATACATAAGCTCACAGACACACACAATTTCCCAGTGTCGCTGTGATTGACCTGCCTTCCCTCTCTCACAGACAGTTTGGCTGTGGCATCTTCGGGATGCGAACTCGTGATCTTCCGTTGATTGGGTCACTGCTTTTCTGTGGCGCCACTCAGGAGCTCCGTATGCTAGCGTCTTGGGTAAAATTTTGTGTTAGTCTCATTGCCTATTGGATTTTCTTGTCAGCATTGGTGGCAGCTCTGCTGTGCTGCAAGGTGTAAACTGATCCAAAGGACTGGGCTGTAGAACTGCAGAAATATGCTGTGATCTAGTCCAACACAAACAAAAAGAGAAATTAAATGCTGATTGCAATGCACAAAATGTTTTAAGCTAGTTATTTATATAAGTATCTCCTCGTTTATTTAATACCAGCTCTGTGTTCTCAATGCTCGGGTGATTTTCAGAGATCTTCAGCACACCTAGCAAAAGCTGGTTTACCGTTTTATTTTTTTGAGTACACTTAAGTCCCCAGTTTCCTTTTTTTACTTTCTTTCTTTTCTTTTCTTTTTTTTTTTTGGGTTTGTACAGTGTGAGACTAAACCAAACTAAAAGGTGGAAAGCACCCTAAGAGTGAGTTTTTTTTTTTCTTCTTTTTTTAGGAATGACTGAGTAAATGTTTTATATGATTGCCTGAAGGTGCTTTTACACAGCATACGACGATTATACTCTGTGGCTGACCAAAGCAACCATCTGAGCAAATTGGTCTCGGTCCGGTTCCATATGAACTCCAGCATGATTGCAGTTTGAAAAAGATTTGACCCTGAATTGCCTCAGCTGCAGAATAGAAAGTGCTGGATTTTTGGGTTGCAGGCCACATTTTTTGTAGATATGAGCTGATAAAATGCCCTGTAAGGAAGGAACTGAGCCAGAGGACAGAGGTAAAGTGCTGCAGAAATGTAATTCAGTATATCTGAATAACTGAAATAGTAATAAATGCAGCAAATGCTTTAAGAATATTTTAAGCTAGTTTTTATATATACTTTATATATATATTTTTTTACTCATTTATTAAGAGTGTTCTCAGTGCTTGGTAGATTTCAGTGATTTATATGAGCACTTGTCTAAGGTTTATTTCCTTTTTTCCATCAATGTATTTATAAGAAATTAATCAAAGAATTTTAAGTGTATATGCTTATAAGGTATATTTTTAACTTAAATATTTTCAGCCTCGAGACCGCCTACATGCCCCGTTTTTTTTTTTTTTTTTTTGGTTTGTTTTTTTCTTTCTTCCCCCTTCCTTTTTGGTATGTGCATTGTGAAAACAAGCCACACCAAATTAAGTAAAAGACTAATGGGTGTGAAAAGGCTCAGTCGGGGACAGCCCTGCTGGGAGCTGACACTGCTTAGGATGACAGAGAGTGTCTGAGGCAGAGAGGAAATGGTGCTTGAATGAAGGTGAATGAGTGTGACAGAGGAGTCTCTGTCAGCAGTGTTCCATTGCAGTTCTCGTCCAAGCAATGGAAAAGCTTCCTGAAGGGTGTGCTCTGACTTACAAACCTCTGTGTGTGTGTGTGTTTGTGTGTATATAGGTGTTATTATACCTACAGCTGAGTTAGTGCATCTGGTATCAGGCTCACAGGCTTCCAGGGAATACGTGCTGTCTCACACAAGTCTTTATTCTTTCTCGGAAATGTAAGCTGCTGTAAGTTTAGTTCTGATTACATATTTCGGTAATGTTGCTTCAGTGATGAGAGTCAGTTCCAGATTTTTTTTTTCTTTTTTCTAAGAACGTCACATGCTTTGCTTTATCATCCCAAAAGACATCCTCTTCCCCGTTCAATCTGCTTAATTTCAGCCTCATTTCCGTTTTCTAATTGTAGCTGAAAGGGCACGTTAATATTGTGGGCTTATAGGCTAGAAATTTTCTCAGTTTGGTTGAACCTCTCGTACGATTGTCGCAAAACAACTGGTCTCTAGGGCCCGTTTTCCAGGATATTTACATAAAACTTTGTGGTTGAGTTGGGGGTGTGTGTCAGTGTATGTGTGAAGACTGCCCTGCCTCAGGGTCATGTTATGGTGATGGTTTCTAAGCCTGTAAACACACTGAGCCCACGTGACTGACTTGCGTAAAAAATCTTTCCTTCTTACACTTTTTTTTCCACTTGCTTCTCGTCTTATACCTGGCTTTGTGTAATACTGCTTTAGAAGTAAAATCGTGGAAAGTATGAATTTTCCTGCTGCTACTCTGATAAGGTTCATCAGCGGGTGTGCAGGAAATTGCATGTGTGTGTGCGTGTATGCGTGTGTGTGTGTGTGTGTTGTGTAAATCAGCGTTGAAGGGGCAGGCGGTGCTGTAAGAATGGCAGGATTTTTCATCACTTCCTCAGGAAAAAATGTCTCGCATTAAGTCAGTGAGTGATGCGTCTTCATGTTCGCATGACTGTGTCACTGTTGCACTCTCAAGTGAAATGTTAGGAGCAGATTTCCTCATCCTTCTCATTTGTACTCCGGTTTTGGCAGCACACCTCTCAGCTACTGTGAAATACTACCCGACAAATGCTGATGAGTCTGTAGCTCTCAGTAACATTGTCTGACATTTCAAGGACAGCAAAGGCTGAGCAAACTATAGCCATGTCTCACTGCATAGTTATTTACTTTTCTACATGCAAACCTTCAAGAACTCCTGATGCAAACAATATACTCAAAAAGAGTGTAATGTTTGCATCAGCAGTTCTTGAAGGTTTGTAGTCAGGAACTCATTTAACGGTTAAATAAATTCCTCAGTACAGATTTAGTTCATGAACCTTATCTAAATGTGTGCAATAATATTTTATCTCTTAATTAGAGCCATGAAGTTTAGAAATAGAACTCTTTATGGCTCTAATTAAGAGATAAAATATTATTGCACACATTTAGATAATGTTCATGAACTAAATCTGTACTGAGGGATTTATTTTACAGTTAAATGGATTCCTGACTACAAAACCTTTTGAGAACCCCTGATGCAAACAATACACTCAAGAACACTTCAAGTCTGTTATTCATAGAGGTTTGGATTAAACCCTTTCAATTGTGACCAGACAAACTCAATAATATCTGTGAATCTACATAGCTTATTTAAAAAAACGCTTTGTACTGTCTTCTTTGCTGGACTAACTCACACATTAACTCTTTTGTAACAGGAATTTAGTCTTATGGTGTTCATAGACTATAGCCTATTTGTTTTTTTTGTTTGTTTGTTTTTTTAACGCACTTCTAAGTCACTCTGGATTAAATGCTGTAAATGTAAATGATAAATATAGTAATTTCGATAACAGTGGGTTGTGATTTCCACAGTGGTAACTGAATAAAAAAAAAATTAATTTTGAGAAGCACTGGTTTACTTTGTGTATATTTTATTTGATTTTCCTATAAGCACTTAGGAAAGCCTGAAATGAAACCACCTAACAGTACATTATATGAATGAATCTTAAGGATCTGGTGGATTATTGCATAGTAAGTAATCCTTCTTTAAATATAATGTCATAGTATTTGAATATGAACAGTATTTTAACAGAACGTTTTGAAAAGAATTTCACATTGACAAATCCCAGAATGATTTGCGTGAAATCGCTAACATTTTCCAGGCCAGCATGGATATGACAGTCACGGATATTTTAGCCTAGTGCATAGTTTTGAGTCAAAAATATCAGCAGCTAAAGTGTTCAATCCATAATGCTCCTGTTCTTCAATCAAAACTCAAAATCAAAACTCATTTATTGCATGTATATTTGCACCTTTGGGAGTATATTGTATATAAACAGAATTCACTGTTTACATTTACTCAGATGTATATTCATTCAGATGTTTACAATATATTTTTCACTGTTTATTTATATCTATTTATTACAAGTACACTGCTGTTAGCTTCACACAAAATCTGTTCTATACTGCACTGACTGCACTGACTGTAAACACTTGATAAGAGAGAAGAGAAACGGTATTTCGATTCCTCTGTATGTATGCACATATGGTGGCATTGACAAATAAAGAACCTTGAACTTGAACTTGAAAACAGAGACATGATGTCAAAATGCAAATATGCACAAACATGATATAATGTTTGTTTCTTTTTCAGATAATCAAAGAAAGCTGCCATGTCTGATTACGCTGACTCTTTGATTGACGTCTCCAGTGACAGTTTTTGGGAGGTAATAAACACTCACATGCACATCACACTGTTCATTGCAGTTAGACGGTTGACATGACAGTTATTTTCGTCTCTTTCTCTGTGGCCCAGGTTGGGAATTACAAACGGGCTGTAAAGCGGGTGGATGATGGGAATCGTCTGTGTAATGACTTGATGAACTGTATTCATGAGCGAGCTCGCATTGAGAAGGCATACGCACAGCAGTTGACTGAATGGGCCAAGCGCTGGAGACAACTGATAGACAAAGGTGAGGATCTTGTGGAGCTGTAAGGAATGGCTAGAACATTCCAGGCAGAAAGCCATTACTGTCCTAGCCACTCCCTTGGTTGTTTGTGTTTTTGTAGAAGCTGTTTTCCAGATTACTTAATGCTGCATTATTCTTCTGCATTTGGTGTCATTGACCTCTATATTGGTAGCATTGTTCTTGTTCTACACATTATCCTTGTTATAGAACGTCCTGAATTGATCTGTTTACTTCATTGTGGTGGGGAAAATGAATCTTGGCAACAAACTGTTTTTTCCTCTCAGCCTACCCTGAATCCTTGTGTTGCTGATTAGAGCCTTCGAGGCTGGGAGTGCAGCTCATAGTTAAAGCTGAATGCTCAGGTTGGGCTGATTTGTGTGATGTGCTGTTGTATTGCAGGGCCTCAGTACGGGACGGTGGAGCGGGCCTGGTGCGCCCTCATGACAGAAGCCGAGAAGGTCAGTGATCTCCACATGGAGATGAAGGGTGTTCTCATGGCTGAGGACTTTGAAAAAGTGAAAAACTGGCAGAAGGATGCCTACCACAAGCAGATGATCGGCGGGTTCAAGGAAACCAAAGAGGCCGAAGATGGGTATCGCAAAGCTCAAAAACCTTGGGCCAAGAAACTTAAAGAGGTACGACACAACCAGACCAACAGAATGTTGTTTTCCCAGAAGTGGGAAAGTTTGACTTGCCTGTTAAAAATTACAAAAGACTTCACATTTTAAAAGCATTTTCTAAGACATTTTTGGCTCTTAATAAAGGTACTCGCTCACATTCCTGTGTTGTTTGTTCAGTCCTTATCTCCCTGTGACTGACTGCATGGTTAGTGAAGCAGATATCACACAAATGTGTTAACAGGTTATGTTTTGTATTGCTCCATTAGCTTTCAGTAGGATTTAGGGAACCACTGATTTTTTTTAAATTTATTTATTTACAGACAGGTTGCTTGTACCTAAACTGGAAACACGCACTGCTTTTCCACTACAAAAGTGCATGTTCTCTCATGCAGCTAGTATAAAACTAAGAACCAGTGACATTAGGGGCATATTTTTTTCCTTATAACGTAGGGATTGAACAATTCGCTAGTCAACTAGTAATTCAAAAATGTAGCTGACTACTTGTTGACTAGCTGACTAGATCTCTTTTCTATAGTTAAAGTAAAAATCTATTTCAGGATGTTTTCAGAGCGCACCAAACTACACTTCAGTTAACAGCCACTCAGTGTTTTTTACCCTACACTTTCAACAATGAAGGTAAATAAATTGGCACAGTAAATGTGCAAAATAATAAATGTTTATCATTATTACAGTATTTAAGCACTTGCCTATTTTCAAAATATACTCGTGTGGATAAGCTGGTGGCTCAGCTAAAATAGCTGATTTAAATGAGAGCAAAGCGCATTGCAGAAACTCCTTATAGCTTAATGATGGATGGAGTGTCTACACTCAGAGTCTGGGAGGTTTGTTCAACTCCAGTGTCCGAAAGCATGGGCTTCCTAGCTATTCAAATGTTGAGCAAGAGTGGAGTATCCTCTGTATGTATCCTCGCAGGAGATAAACTTCTCAAGACACACTCCCAAGTTGCATAACATCTGAGTATTTGTTTCATTCTGCATTAGCTTTAACTGTGTTTTCACTGATTGAAATGGTTTGTGTAACCCTCTTTAGTTATTTGTTATATCTGTGGGTTTTTATTTACTGATTTACAGGTAGTGACTTCATGAGTCCCCTTGTGCTATCAGACTGTAACATAGTTCTGGTCATTCCAGCAGACACTACTGTATATAAACTTACTGTTACCTTTTGATATACACCAGTGAGTCAGTGCAAAAGCACAGAAGAAGACACATTTTTAGAGTGTTATTTGTTTTAATGAGCACCCTGTGCCTGTTTCTTCAGGTGGACACGATGAAGAAGGCCTACCACACAGCCTGCAAGGAAGAGAAGTTGGCCACCAGCAGGGAGAACAACAGCAAGATGGAGAACAACAATCCAGAGGCCCAGAAAAAGCTCCAAGACAAAGTAGAGAAGTGCCAACAGGATGTACAGAAGGTGTGTGTGTGTATATGTCTGCAAATGTGTATTTAAGACAATCAGGTGGAATGTGTCCTTATTTACAATGCAGTTAGTTTAAGCACAAAAATGAGCAAACTTGGGCTGCCAAATTTTGTTGCATTCAAAACTTAATTAGTGTAAAGATTTAATATTTGAACGCACTTAGCTTTATAAACATAACACATAAAGCGAATATTACTAATTGCACTACACTGTGCATTTGTAAGGCGAAATATCAAGCAAATAGTTTCCTGAGGAGATAATAGCATAAAGGTATCTTAAATGTTTTTTGTTGGTTTACAGGCAGATGCTAAATTTTACACTTCTTAGGCACATTGTAGAACTTAAGTAACCGTTTAAGATTCAGCCACAGGAGAGACTCCAATTAGTTGGAGTAGTTTTTGGTTAATATTGGCTGATATAATGCCTATTATTCACTTTGCTATGTATGTGAAGAATAGGAATAGAAGGCATTATGTAATGTACCGGTTTGAACGTGTTTGCTTTGTGCTTCAGACTAAGGAGCGTTATGTGAAGGCCCTGGAAGAGCTGGATAAGGTAACACCTCAGTACATGGAGAACATGGAGCAGGTGTTTGAACAGTGGCAGCAGTTTGAGGACAAGCGACTGCGCTTCTTCAAAGAGCTCCTACTGGATGTCAAACAGCACCTTGACCTCTCTACCAATCACAAGTAAGAGATAAGAACGGCTTTAGGCCAGCTTTACACTTTACGTATAATAATGTGTTCGTCTTCATACACAGATGCTGCATGGACCTGGAGCATAAAGGCATATAGTACATTAAAGGGCAGGTCAGGGCTGAACAATCCCTGGCCCACAGGTTCCCAGTGTTAACTTTAACTCTTCTCCCAAGCATATTAGTCTCTGCGGAGTAGGATAAAGATAGAAATGCAGACAAACAGGTACTTTCTTTTCAAAACTTTACACCATTGTCATGGTCGTCGTTTGTCGTAGTTTGTTTACTACCTTGTGTCACATCAAGGTATGCTGACAAGATGCAATACCAGAATACAGCAAGGATCTTCAGCTGGCAGACAGAGTGAACAAGTGCCACTGTCAAACACAACATAACCACTTCAGACTGATGTTTATCAATGTGTAGCCTTTGAACTAATCACTTATGGTTAAGATTTAAAAGATAACTGTTGTCATCATTCATGTTAGCTGCTTATCAGGACTGTGTTGGTAAAGAATTTTGTGTAGCTGGACCTTCACATATTTTATGCCGTAGAGCAAAGAGAGGTGTTAATTAAGAACACACCAAAGAGGAAAAAGTTCACAGGACTGCAGGATATGCAGGGTAACGCGCTCTCTCTCTCTCTCTCTCTCTCACTCACTCACTCACTCACTCACTCACAGTCTCTCTCAAAAAACGCAGCTTGTCCTTTTACCAAGAAACCGGAGCATGTAAACTCCTCTGTCCTGATGACTGTCCTGTGCTGAGAAACTTTGCAAAGCACTGTGACTGTTACAAAGCGCTTACAGCCAAGACTCCTTCCATAAATGTTAAATAAATGTCTCCTAAAAAAAACATCACTACATCAATCATTATACCTTTTTACTTTGTTAAACAACACATTTTGTTTTATAAAACCATTGATTGTTAGTCTTAAATTATGTGGCACGTCCGCAATACAAGTCCCTTTGTATGAGCTGTTACTATAGAAACAATAACATATCAGAATGAGCGCATTAATATTAACCCATCGTTCATGTTACAGCAGGAACTACTGTCTGAGTATTGCTCCAAAGTAGTTTTTACACTCTCACACAATACATGTTGCACTATGTGGTGTCTCAGAGAATGGTTTTCATCACTCAGGTTCCAGGATGTGTATCAGACATTGGAGGACACGATCCAGGCAGCTGACACAGAGGAAGATCTGAAATGGTTCCGTTCCAACCATGGCCCAGGCATGCCAATGAACTGGCCTCAGTTTGAGGTACACACACACACACACACACACACACACACACACACACACACTATAAAACACTGTAAAACACTGTAGCAAAAGCATTGCACTAAAGCAAATGCACTAAACTGGTCAGACTAGTATGTTTGAGACACCTAAAAAGTCTCTAAGTAGTAGTCACTTTGAGGAAACTCTGTTCCATTTTTAACAATCTGTGAAAGAGGACTTTTTGTTCAGAGTAATTTTATCTTTTTGTACCAGTTGAGCTGCAGGAAGAAAGAGAACCAGTCTGTCAGGATTTGCCCAGTTGTGCACACTGAGCCAGAATTTGCATCTGTTTTTCTTGAGTGCATAAGGAATCAAATTTTTTCCTCCCTCTCGTTTCTTTCTTTTTTTTTTTTTAAACACCTGTTATCCTTAATAGTCTGAAGGAAAAACAGCAGAGCATAAAGATTTTATATCGGAGAAATGGGTCTGTGCCAGATAGCTTCTCCTAATCCAGTCATCATTTAAGTGTCATGGGAGCACTGGCTGTGTCACACACTGACTCTCTGCTTCTTTTTGTGCTAACTGGGTTATTCCGTACGAGTTTAAATAACAACTGGTGATCGGTGCAAAGATTCTTCAGTGGCTTCTGGAGATCAGTTTTAATAATTTAGTTGTAATTTGACCTACTGCTATCTCTTAATGCAAATACGATTCACGAACAGCATGAATTCTGCAGGCTTTGCACGCACACAGAGCACAACTATTCACCTGTATTTGCTGTGGCCAGTGACCATAGACATTTTACCATGTCCTCTTATGTACACACCTCAAGCTGTTCCGTGAGTTCTCTGGAAGGAAAAGGCGAGAAACCGTGTTGGAAAACTAAGCCATGAGAGAATTTTAATGAAAAATGAACCAAAAGCCTGCTCATAATAAAAAAAATAAATAAATAAAAGATTTTTAAATATTTCATACAAGATATAAAATTCAGAATATAAAATTTACACAGTCGGTTTATCAAGACCGATATTCTGCAGCATGTGGCTCATCCCTATTGGTCAGAAGAACAGAAACATTGCCGTGACTATTTATGGCACCCTCATATGACACAATTTGCACTAAATAAAAGTTATTTTTGTTAGGATATAAGCCGCTGCAGTACAAATGTGCCAGTAAATCAGTCATGCAAAAGTCTGCTACAATAGAGGATCTGGTGCAGTGTAAGGATTTAATTAATGTACATATTGTTGCATATAAAATTGGTGTCTGGAAGAAATTTGGAATTGTCATCACAGTCAAAAGTCTAAAAATCGTGATTTTTCATTTAATTAAAAAAAATTGTAATAATAATCACACAGCCCTTGCAGCTTCCTATTCCAGCTTTACAACACAGCATGTGGATCGGCCTTTAATCAAGAAACAACTTGTATTAAAGATTGCATGTGACCTGCTGGTAAATGGTGTTAAATTCCCAGGGAGTCTGGTATTTTTCTGACTAACCCACTCCCTCTCTGCTCTAATCCGGAAGGTGGACTTATCACAGTCGCGTTTCCATAAGAGAAGGTCCATTATAGTGAGTTTGACATGGCTGACTTTAATGCTGCTCTCACAAGGGTTTCTGGGTTCTTTCCGATCTCTACTTATGCTATGTTGACTTGTAGTGTCGTGTGTGTGTGTGTGTGTGTGTGTGTGTGTGTGTGTGTGTGTGTGTGTGTGTGTGTGTACATGTATGTGTAAGTTTATCTGTTCTGATTCAACAACACAGATAAGGTTTCATTGCAAGTGTCATGCAACAATAGGTGTGGTGTGGTGTACACGCCCCCATGTTTCCTGGGGGGTTTTAACCTCGAAAGCGATTATATTCAGATTTTAATTTCCTATAAACAGCATTTACAGATATTTATATAACCAACTTAATAGTCACATTTTTGACCTTTCAAACATCAGTAAACCTGGCATGCATTACAGTACGATAGTCTACAGTAGAATGATGAATGTGTTAATACTGACTCCAGTCTGCGACAGCTGTTTTGCATTTGGAAAAAAAAAAATGCACCACCACTTCATTGCTTCTGTGCTTTAAATTAACTCCCAAAATCAGTATGTGCCTTCACATGGGTCACAGTGTGTGCAGCATTTGAGCAGTGGTCTCACACACAGGAAGCATTTTTTTTTTCCTGCTGCTGTGTGTCACGTGTACAGAGTGAACCGACAATCAAAAGTACACACACGAGGTAGGACATACTGTGGAAATCAACAGCAAAGTGAAACTGCCTCACAAACAGGTGAGAACAAGTTGAGACAAATACCTTGAACAGGCTCTCTCAGAATAGGGATAAATGTGATGCTTCTCAGATTCTGTGGTTTTTCTGTGGTTGCTACGGTGATGAAAACAACCTCTCTGAAGTGCTCTTGGCAAACTACTGAGTAACTACAAGCCAATTGTACCGCAGTAGGTGGTTTTTGCACCTTAGCCAATTATTTAAACTTTTAGCCACTTACTTACAGAGACTGCCTTTTCGTGTGTCACATTATCCTCTAAAAGTTTTCTGGTATCCACAGAATTGACAAATACACCAATCAATAAGCAGAATCTGAAATATGTAAAATGTTTCATCTTATCAAGCAGGTGAATTTATCTGGCATATGAATTCTGTAATTTAATCTGGGAAAAACAACCAGGTACATGTATAAACCTATAAATAGAAGGCAGTATATGCAAACAGCCAAGTGAGCATTGAAGGGATTAGTGCAGAATTATATATAACTGGTGTTGTGATCTTTTGAATTGAACATGTTGTTCTATCAAAAACTTATAACATAAGTTGACATATTTCTCAAAATACAGTTTTCAATGTTAGGTGAACATTTCATCCGTGTGTTTGGACTCACAGCAGCTGGGGAATGTGGCTTTTGCATTTGGCTGATATTCTGTTCGCATCTGGGCTGTACTGCACTCTTTACTAAGCTGCTTTATCGCTGTGTGGGCCCTGGTTTGTGTGTGTGTGTGTGTGTGTGTGTGTGTGTGTGTGTGTGTGTGTGTGTGTGTTTATGCAGTTGTACTGATTGGGAGACATTAGCTGGTATGCAGACACAGTGGCCCTCTTTTCTGTTTTATTAGTGACATTTTATGTGTTTGTGTGTGTGTTTGTGTGTGTTACTAGGACTGGTCTGTAGATTTAAATCGGTCGCTGAGTCGGAGAGAAAAAAAGAAGCCAAGCGATGAAGTAACACTTACAGGCATCAGTCAAACAGGAGAACGAGCACCCAAAACCAGTAACAGGTAACCAGTATATTCCTCTTCCTCACTTAAAGATTGCCTCTTTGCCATGGAGTCTCTGCATCCATATTCAGAATTACGAGAGTGAGTGAATGGCTGTGATTACACAGAGCATGTACTATGTTTAATTCAGAATTTAGGAAGCCCCGAGAACCGTCACCTGTTTAGAGATACACAGCTGAGAGAGGAATTTTACAGGTGAAGGTGTCACGTGTGGAATCGGGCCTTAAAGGGAAATCCAGCATTTTCAAACTGTTGTAATCTGCTTTACAGTTTAAGCATAATGGCAGTTGTTGAACACTGCCTATAAACATTTGAATGATATGACTATAATACAAATTTAAAACTCCAGCTGTTAATACTCAACAGTAAAGGTTTTGGATGAGACAGGCATTCTGCTCTTTACAAGCTGTTCCTTATGCAGTTTAAGCCAGTTTTCCCTGGACTAATAACGTCAAATATCATATTGTTTACTTAGACTTTTTAAAAGGCTTAGTGTTATTCGTGCACCAGGAGGCGGAAACGCCATCTGTTTGTGTCTGTGTTGTTATCTCATAATCACTAATCCCTCCTTCTTAAACTAGATTCAAATCTAAAAGCACATCTTATACACATTTGAAGCTTAATTTACAAATAACTACCTGAATTATTTATTTTTGTAGTTTTTCTTTTGTTTTTTTTCAAGGTTTTTTTTCCGTTGTTGTTCTTTTACCAATATAGGGAAATGTGTCAAAATATTCTGTGACAATCACACATTGAGTTGAGAAATGCAATGCATATTTCTTTAATTATCCTACTTCCCCTTTAACATCTCTTCACACTTAGCATGTTTGCAGTGTATGAGTATGTTAAAAAGACAGTTGAACAGGATGTGTTTAGTATATGCCCAGTGTTTCCCTGGAAGCAATGACTCATTTATTTAATATGAAACAGGAAGTTTAGCATCATATATCAGCTTAGGCAAAGGTTGTATGCTTGCTGTGAAATGCCATGTTTTTCTCTAATTGTTAATTATACTGCTGGACTCACTCGTAATTGTAGTGCCATTGGTTGAGCAGATGCTGATTAGTGTAAAATGCCTGTTTATGAAGATCACTTCTTTCTGGCTCTTTTTCTTACGGCCCCTTATAGGTCTGCAGTGTGTGTGCGTGCGTGTGTGCGTGCGTGTGTGCGTGCGTGTGTGCGTGCGTGCGTGCGTGCGTGCGTGTGTGTGTGTGTGTGTGTGTGTGTGTGTGTGCGTGTGCGTGTGCGTGCGCACAGAGGGAGTTACCTATAAGAATGTGAAGTATGCCAGGAGTGTTTAACCTTTACTTAACCTAGTAGGCTGAGATTGGACTTGGGCCACCTCAAATGAAAAAAAATATTCCGGTCCAAACAACCAGTGTTTTTGAAAATATTTCTGTCCACAAGAAAACACGTAAATGATTTGAAACGGCTCACATGAGCATGCCGGGCTTCTTACGTGGTAACAGTGTTTCATTCTGTCTGTAGCTATTTATACAGTATGTCTGCATTATGTGTAGACTTGAGGAAAGACATGCAAGTAAGAATTTCATTGTGCTTCGGTACACATGACAATAAAGTGACTCATAAACCGTTATGTCAAACAATGCAAGAATAACGTTAAGAGCTGCGTATTGAAAGGGAGAAAAGAAGAAATGTGGTTAAAAAAAAAAATACATGGTCAACAGCTTGTTCGTTTGTTTAACTTCAGTAACTGATTTATCCTAATTCTAAGAGTCTCTGTCACACAAACAGCCACTGTCTGTTCACACTGTTCATACTGTATGTGAAGCAGATCTTCTGTGCTGACAGTTTGTTGGTCCAGAGATGGTATGAGTAGAGTCAGACCACTGTCTGAAATATGAATGAGGCAGAGTGTGACGCTCGGCATGGCGGCTGTATTGCGTACTGTAAGTCCTCTTCCTCAGTAAAAAGAGCCACTTGCCTTGTTGGTAAAGACGTTACTGAAAAAGCCTGTCCTGTCAGATTCTTACTGATAATTGACAGATATAGATCTGTTTCTGGTCTATAGGTCTCTCCTCATTCAAGTAGATAGGAGTCCAGGAGCACTGCTAACATGGTCTATGCATGGGCAGACTTTACTTCAGCTGGTCACAAGTCTTACAGAGTAGTGTTTAACCTTATTCCAATGATGTCCAAATGATCACACTGTTCTGTTGTTAGAGGTTGTTCTAATCATTGTCCTGATGTCTTTTTGACGCATCTGTAGAAGCTGTATTATGGTGCCGTAGTATCCAAAGAACGCATTTGGTTATATGTATGTGTCACAATCCTGTTTTTCTTCACGTTATTAGCTTGACTGTGCCCAGTAGCACAGAACCAGTGGGCTTAAACCCATTCGACGATGAGGAGGATGAAGAGGAGACGCCAGCAGAGCAGCCCAACAGCAGCCCAGCCAATGTGAAAAAAGAGGAAGTTATTGCCAAAATGTTGGTGAACGGAAAGCATCTGCTACTTTATCTCGCTGTGTTGTTGTCTTACGCCATCTTTGTTTGTTTCCTTTTTGCTTTCATTTTCCCTCAGTTCTCTCTTCCAGGTGCCTGTTACTTCTCTGCATGGTTGCACAGTGTAGATGATGTGTTAATAAACGCACATGCGCACTGTGTTCTGTGTTTTCCTTCTACAGTGTAACCTGGTCGTGATCCATGCAGCTGTTCAGTCAGATCTTTTCTGATCAGTACCAAAGATTTCATATGGAAAAATAAACATTATAGGCTAGAGCTGTTCAAAAAAATTGCTTTCAAATAATATATCTTTAGCCTGTAATTTTATACTTCCTCATAGAAAAGGAACATAAGCAGTAGTGCTACACTAAAGCAAAGTAAATAACATGGAGGCACTGTCATTAATGTATCATAAACCTAAATGTTCTTTTTAATTTATGTGCAGTGTTTTAGCTACTCTTTAGCTAACAAACATCTACCAACTTCCCTGTGTGAAGATAATTCACACAGGCCAAATTCTGCATGGCTTACTGTTCACTGTATTATGCTCCCTACATAGGGTGTAACATAATGGTATTATGCAGTGCACTATATTCCCAATTAAATGCTACTTGACATTCAGCTATAAAAACGAGTGACTTCCCTGAGTGCCTTATGGAAATTTTTAGAATAAAAAAGAAAATTGACACTTTTAAAAATGTGAAATTAGGAAAATTGTCAATGACATGCATTTGTTCAGAGACCTTTTCTTATATTAAGTGGCACAAGGGTTATTTAGCCCAGATATTTAGGAAACATGTATTTCTGCTTTTCTGCCTATGAATACATGAACACACAGTGTGAATTTTATGGAAATTCAAATAGTATTTGAAAAGTAGTTGAACATTGTTGGTTTTTTTCATGGTGAATGTTACCATGTTTTTTAAAAGCAGCAATAAAAAATTATAATTTAGCCTTTCAAAAATCAAATAAAATCCAGCATCCTGAATCAAAATCAAATTGAGTAGGGTTGTCCAATCTTATTCACGAAGGGTCGGTGTGGCTGCAGATTTGTTTTCTAGCCAAGAAGGAACCACGCTTGATTCTACCTGTTTAGTTGGAGTGAAAATCTGCTTTGTGGATAAGCTTGAATAAGATATTCTTCGCACCTAAAATTAATTAGTACTTTTAATCAAGTTGTAGCAAATGTGCAGAATTAGGTGTGTTTCATGCAAGATGATCTGACTGTAACACTGCTCTATATTTTGTCTTTTTACTTTTCTTAGTTTATTTGTTGCTTGTGTTCTGTCTTTTCCCTCTGCAGTCATTTAACAGAATGCAGACAGTTCCTGGGCTTTAAGTGAAGGGTCCTTTGCCTGATGCTTGCCTTGTGGTTTTGAGCCAACACTTAAACTGTGCTTGTTAGCTGGATTGTGACATAATCAGACTTGCTCTTTCAAACTTGTAAATGTCATGATAAACAGGTCTGCTGTTCATGAAGTGAGAGCCTGAGCTTCTGTGTGGTGATACTGTGGCATGTGCTTGGGCTTTTGCTTGGGTTTGTTTGTGTTTGATAGTTTCCTTCACTTGGGGTTGTTTTACTTTGTCCCATGTCTCTGAATCTTCCTGGCTTCCTGCTCCTTTTGCTTGTTATGTCGGATGTCTGATTGCTGACGGCTGCCAGTCGGCATGTCCTGTTCTGATGACTGCCAGTTGTTCATGGTTCAACTGTGTTCTCTTTTCTCACAGTACCAGCAATGTGGAGAAGACACAGGATTGGTCAGATGAGGAGACTGGGAACCCTTTTGCAGCAAACACCAATGGAAACGGGAATCCGTTTGAGGACGAGCCGGCTTCTCCCACAATTTCAGTTCCTGTACGAGCTCTGTATGACTACGAGGGCCAGGAGCAGGACGAGCTGAGCTTCAAAGCAGGTACACAGGAGCATAAGGGCAAACACACAGACAACCTTGTAGAGGTTTTTCTCCACTACACAAAGGACTAGAACTTGTCACCACAAAACTGGAACTTTGCATTTTCCACTGGCCTTCATTGTGTGTGCTCAAGATTGGCACCAACAGGGTCTAATGGTACTCAGTACTGCAGCAAGCAGCACTCTTCATGTGTATATCGCACCACTCAACATGATGATGATCACATACAGGTGATGACATCTGTGTTTTACAGGAATACAGGAGACAGTTTTTAACTGCTAAAGTGGCCAGACCAAGCACATACAATTTACCCAGCTGAAAAATGCATTTCACTGAACTGAAAGAATGCAACAACTTAATCATACTATACTCATTGATGACTTTGTTAGGAACACTGGTACACCTGCTTATTCATGCAATTATCCAGTAAGCTAATCAAGTGGCAGCAGTGCAAAAAATCATGCAGATACAGGTCAAGAGCTTCAGTTAATGTTCACATCAAACATCAGAATGAGGAAAAATGTGACCAGTGGGCTGGTGGGCTGGTTTGAGTATTTCAGAAACTTGATCTCCTGAAATTTTCACACACAACAATCTCTAGAGTTTATAAAGAATGTTGCAAAAAAACAAAAAACATTTGGTGAGCAGCAGATCTATGGGTCAAAACGCCTTGTTGAGAGAGATCAGAGGAGAATGACCAGACTGGTTTGAGCGGGCAGGAGGGCTATGGTACCTCAGATAACCACTGTTTAAAACCATGGTGCGCAGAAAAGCATCCCACTGTAGAACACACCAAACCTTGAGGTAGATGAGCTACGACTGAAGAAAACCACATTGGGTACCACTCCTGCCAGCCAGTAACAAGAATCTAAGGGCGTTTCACACCTGGCTCGTTTGGAGCATTTGTTTTGGAACCTGGTGCGTTTTCTGCCTTGGTTCAGTTCATTTAGATGTATATGAACGCTGCAATCACGCTCAGACTGGTAAATTTAATAACTACAGCTAAAAAGAAAGTCACAATAAGCTCGCGGAGCTGCTGTCTATCCGTCTTGTTGGATGATCGCTATGAGTGGAACCCCGGAACATAAACAGGTGCACTCTGACCAATGAGCGGACAGTTTACTTACATGTGACTTAGGTAAATACATTTTGGTACGCTTTGAAATGTCACCTTGTGAAAGCGAACCGAGCCAAGGAGAAAATGCAGCATTGTAACAATTACAAAGCACAGATCTACAGGTCTGAAAACGCTTTAAGGCTACAGGGGGCACAGGCTCACGGAAACTGGACAGTTGAAGATTGGAAAAAGCTCAAGTGACAGTTTTTCAGTCTTCAGCTGGAGGGGTACAAATACAGCATGAACAAAATCACATCCTTAATTTGTTTCGTCACTGTTCCGATTTTTAATTAATTAATTTTGCATCAGTTGTTTATAAATAATAATAATAATGTGGCAAAGTCTCTTATGTGCCTCTGTCTCTGACTTTCTATCATTCTCTCTGTCTGAAAGGTGATGAATTTCTTAAAGTCGGAGAGGAGGATGAGCAAGGTTGGTGCAAAGGACGTCTGAAAGATGGCCAAGTTGGACTGTACCCAGCTAATTACGTGGAGGACATTCAGTGACCAGAGAGGAAATGAGAAGCATGGAGAGGAAGAAAGCGGGACAGAGAGAAGAAAGGAGGGGAGGGGCAATTTCTGATGATGGAAAGCTGCTCGTTATTCCCCTCTTGTGGTGGAGGCTGGACCAACCGCTGCAATAATCCAAAATGTCTTTCCACCTTAATTTTCTTATAGATGCTGCCCTTTTTTGGAGATCTAGGAGCAGATACCATGCCAAGATCTCGCCACAAATGGTTTTTAAAAAAGGCTGTAAACAACAGGTCTGCACAAAAGGGCAACAAGACATGCTGAGTTTTAATTACATACACAGAACACATATCATTTCAATATTTGATCCATTTTTAAATTGCTGAGTATAGTGTCAATCATTAGACTGACAGAAGTTTACTCGTACCAAGCCTGGTCTAGATTCTGGTTCTAATCGCAACATAGAGCATCTTGAGGTGGAACGTTTCACGGGCTACTGCTTTCTCTGTTGCTCTTATATTGCTCAAGGTCAGGGAAACCTGCTTCGTTAATAATAAAGGTTACTTTGTTTTTATCTGATCAGTGGAATGTTTCCATACATGTTACATAAAAAAAAACTATATTTTGGTAATTACTTTATTGCCAAGACATGCAGACTACATAGTGACGATATTGCTGTATTCTGAACGTTGGACATTTTCAGAGTATCTCATTATTTTTCAACACTGTATCCTGCAGTGACGCTTCAGAGGAAGTCTAGAGGTTTTATTTTCCAACCAGATTTTATTACTTTTACAAAGCGTGTGTAAGGATGGATGGATGTTTTTTTTTGAATAGTCGGTTTTGACCCTGAACTAAACTAGACCAAAGCCAGGTTGAATGCTCGAGTAGTTTTTCAGGGAAGAGCTGAAGTGTGGTCATTGTCCCAGACGACTTGTGTGCTGTTCACCTTCATTGCTGGTCAAGTCAGGAACTTTTCACTTCTTTCATAAGAACAGTTTGTTGCATTTCTTGTTTGAACAATATCTTGTTTTGTTTTGTTTCAAATAGTTCGGTATCAAATAGTTTATTTGTTCTTGGGGAAGGTCTCTCACTTGAAGTTGTCAGTTTTATTTTAACCTGCACTGGACAGTTCACAGCAGATCCACAGAAGAAAATCGTAATGCTTTTGTTCAAACTTGTTACAAACACATGATGTCCACTCACATGAAATGTTTCACATCGAGATAGAGTAATGTAAGGAAAAGATGCAGAAACATGATAGTATTTGTGCACGTACATTGCAATGAACAAGATGAGCGTTTTTAAATTAGATCTTGGGATGGACAGTATGACTTTATTAAAATTTAGACTATTTTGAGACTAATTTATGAAATGCCATAAGTGCTTCAACTTTTGCTCCTGGATAAATGCTGTGATTCAGAATCAGAATGTATGTTAATTAAGCATTTATGTAATTTGAATGTTATGAATTTATTATTTTGTTACCTGTATTATTATATGAATTTTATTTCATTCTTACAGTTGGTCATATTGAGGTATATAGACACACCTTTATCAGTTGATTTAGATATTTTCTTTGAGTTTGTTCTGAGAGTTTATGATTGGTATTCTTATCACCACCTGCCCAGTAATTGCTGTGCTTTATTAACACCATCTCATAAGAGCAAGAGCAAATGAATTTTGAATGTATCGGAGGTATTGCTGCAGTTATTGAGAAGTGGTATAAGATGTTTAAATTTTGGTTTTGGTATGTAAAAACCTAAGCAACTGTGCTTACAAAATACACTCTGTTAGATGTGTCACCTTGGCAGTTGGCAAATAAATGATTTAAAATGAGACTGATGTTTCTCTGGATTGATTTCGAAGAAAGCATTTGTAATCCCAACCTGTTTTTGTGCACACAATCTCCCAGATGTATGACAGACGATATCAGAACTGCATACTGCCATATTAAACAGTATGTTGAAATGATGTGACCTCAATTGTGACTGAGAGCAGAAACTGTTTCGCTTTGCTGTCCTGTTTATTCCTCTTACACCACAGCAATTTGCCAACAATTACAGTTTTTTTTTTGTTTGTTTTTTTTTTTATTCATTTCTAGTGATGTGTAATGTTGTGTAAGCTCCATCAAACAAGTTAACAGCTGTTACAGTGTAAGTAAACAGAAACTAAGAGTTGGTCCATCACCAGTCTCTTTTTTTCTCTCTCTAAGCCAAAAAACACAACTTAGAAACCACAAATACTTTCCCATCTGAAAACATAGTTACAGCTTTACCTCTGACTCTTACAAACCTCTGACACTGGAGACTCCTTCCAGAAATGCCAAATAAATGCCTCCTCACAGAAAACTTAATCATATTAATGATCAGATGTCTTAAAATCTGGTTATGTGGAGTGTCTGCCATACAAGCCTCTGTGTAAGTTGTTAATATGGGAAAGATACTGTATTAGAACGAGTGTATTAATAGAAACCTTGAATCTGCAGCTGTTGTCAAAACTGCTACTACAGGAAATTAATCACCACCTTCTGACCAATCAGAATCAAGAATTCAGCAGCACTGTGGTATAAAGCACATATAGGGCCTATACAGATTGGATTTAAACAGTCGATGTGTCCAACAGTGCTTACCTGACCTGACTTCCCATTTCCAGAACTCCGTTAGTGATGAGTCGTTTGCGAATGAACCGACTCTTTGAACCGACTCTCGGGAGCCGACTCGCATTTCTGAGTCTTTTTTTTTTTCTGGATTTTTTTTTCTGGATACTAGAAATAAGCTTAATGCATGCATGGTTAAATATTAAATATATATATATTTTTTTATAACAAACGCAGTGAAGTTTAAGCACGACCATGACTAATACATTTGGCCTTTTTTTTTTTCTTTTTTTTTTTTTAAGGACAGTTAAATCTGGCAATGAGTCATCTGAGAGCCGAAATGAGCAGAAATTCCCATCACTAAACCCCATGTTTTGTTTCTCAGATCAGGAAGAAAACAGCTGCATTTGTCCAGGGTTGCCAGGTGCGCGATTTTCGCGTTGAATTAAAATACTTTTGCTTCCCTGGGCTGTGATTAGGTCGTTTTTTCATATTAATTATTTATGGAATAATGCGGAATATTGACAAGATCCTGGTGATCCCTGAAATTGTGCATGTGACATCAACTACATATGTGAAAATCATGTGTGTGTGTGTGTGTGTGTGTGTGTGTGTATGATATAGATATAGACATAGACACTTTATTTGCACTTCTGGTTAGATGCTAAACTGCATTTCATTGGCTCTGTACTCGTACTCTGCTCAATGACAGTAAAGTTGAATCTAATCTAAAATAAGTGCACGTTCAAGTGCTCCTTGGAAATTCGTATTTACGAGTTGGCAAGTCGTAATTATGACGTCAGACACGTTCAAGTCACTTTGGTTAGAGCATAATGAAGAAGGGTGAACCTTCTCTTAATTAACTAAAAAAATACAGCAAGTTTTTTTTTTTAAATCTACTTCTAGAAAATAAAGAACAAAGAATCAGGTGTGTTTATGTTTTTCATCAATTTATGAAGCCACTGTAAACTTTATGGTTACACAATAATTATATCATGTTTGTACAACGCTCTCATACACTGTGCAGGAAATTAGCTTGTTTTATTGTAAATAAAAAAGTCAGAGAGACATGTCACTGCTAAATCCCCATTCAGTTTCAACTAATTTACCCTCAGCTCCAGATGTTGCATCCACTGATTCCATCATGTTTTCTTACTGACACAAAACCCTGACTCGGAAACTCAGAGCTCAGAGCAAATCCCACTCGTAATTACGACTTTGTGGTGCGTTCACGCGCGTTCAACTCATAAATACGAGCTTTCCGACATGGCAGCATTGACCTGCAGGCGGCTCGCGCGCTCTGCTGCTGGGGTTTATACACTATCAAGTGTTCTTACTCTAAAGCAGGCTAGTGGCTTGAGTGTAGAAAGCGAAGCGTGCATCAGATTGGAGCACAGCCCCTGTTCAGTACAGAGTGAGCAGTTTAGGATGCAGCCTTTCTTTTGACGTTGAATACGGAAGTGAAGTCCTGCTTCAGTGTTTTTCCTGCTTCATTCCTGACAGGTGAAAGCGTCTTCATCAACAGGTGACAAACATGACAGAACCCAGCAAGCACGACATTTCTGCCATCTTCAAGCGACTACGAGCCATTCCTACGAATAAGGTGAGCAGGAAAAGCCTGGGAAGAGCTGTGGTGTTTCTTCTGAGCTGAGGAAGTAGACAGGATGTCTGACACGTCACTAGTGCAACATTACTCAACCATATGGCAGGGCTTTCTCAGCCTGTTGTTGTTGTTGTTGTTGTTTACACTGTAAAATATAAAACTAAAAGTTGTTATAGTGTGGAAGGAAGTGGAGAGAAATGAAATGAGTTGTGACTGCACTATCAGTCCATCAAAGAAATCTGTTGACATGGGAAATATGAGAATATTATTATCTATCTATTATCTATAATATTATTATTTATCCACTTACCTGATTTACAGAGGTAATCAGAGATGAATGTTGTTCAGGTAATCAGAGGACTAATGGTGTTTTTGTAAGTGACTGACTGTCCTCTGATTACATGAAAAACATGTATCTGTCTCTCTCTCTTTTTTTTTAATTGTATTTACCATGTAAACAGATTTCTTTTTGTTAGACTGGTTATGCAGGTCACAACTCATTTCTTTCCACTTCTTTCCACACTAGGATGACTTTTAGTTTTACATTTTACTTGTTTTTTTTTTGTTTTTTTTTACTTTTTACAATTTCACTTAGCTGCAGAACTTCCAGGCCTCAATGTTTCACTTATCATTTTCAAACTCCAATAATCCCGTAAATCTCAATCCCACATGTCTTCATATTGCGCAGATTCCCAACGCTGCTCCTGGAGTAACATAAAACAGTTTGCTTTTTTGGGGGGAAATAATTGTAAAAATATGAGTTAAATTAAAGCTTCTATACAAGCAGCATGCACATGTCTGGTACAAATCAAAACTCTAACTTTGTTTCCAGCACCATGGTTCATGTATAATTCAACCAAAAGTGGAAGAAATGTTACAGTTACACCATATGTGGTGTTACTTACCCCAGTAACACACAGAGGCTTAGCTGTAACACTTGCTGTCGAAGTCTGATAAACTGTTACAAACATAGCTAGCTTCAGTGCACAGTTCATGTGCCCTGTGTGAATTCATGCACAATTCATGTGAAGATTGGGGCAATAACTTCACACGTGTGTTTTATGCGCCTCTGAATTCATAGCCCCAATCTGCCAAAGCTCTTTGGGAGCAAGTATCTTCTCCAGAGCTTGGATGGTCGTATTCCCAGTTTTATCCATCAGTGTAATGTATCTGATTATTTGTTTGAAATGAACCGACTATCATGTATTCATTAATGGTGATCTCCTTTTGAATTTAAATCCAAAGGTACCAAATAAAGTTTAATATGATTTCCTGAGGCACAGTGGCTTAGTGCTTAGCACGTTTGCCTCGCACCTCCGTGGTTGGGGGTTCGATTGCTGCCTCTGTTCTATGTGCGCTGTTTCATCCCCAAGTTCAAAGACGTGCATTGTTTTGTCTGTAGTGTGTGAATGGGTTAAAGTGTGTGTGGGTGTGTGTGTGTGTGTGATGGGTTGGCACCCCATCCAGGCTGTCTCCTGCCTTGTGCCCCGAGTCCCCTGGGATAGACTCCAGGCTCCCCTGCAACCCTGTGTAGGATAAACAGTACAGAAAATGGATGGACTTCCTGCTTGACCAGCCATTATCCACCTTCCTGACGCTTTAACCCTTCCCAACTCACTCCTCTATCTGTCTGATGTTCCCTGGGTCTCATTCTGTTAGAAAAATTTGGGAGACATTAACTGGTTTACTTTATGTGAAGAGGAAAATAGGAAAATAAGTTGGTGTCATAGTTTACTACTGGCAGCTTAGTTGTAACGCCACATTACAACTAACCCTGCCATATGGAGATTGTATTTAAGCCTGCTTATCTCGTGCTGTGAGCTGATATCAGGTTTCCAAATGGTGCTAGGTTATAGGCAAAAAGAGAGGGATTAAAAAGAAGTTTAATTTTGTGAATTACACATCTAAAATAATCATTTTAACAAATTTTGTATGTGATAAGTTACTCAGATGCTGTGAAACACTCTTCATGGTATATATAAACTGTGCTCAGATTGCTTACAAAATTAGCAAAAGCAACAGACAATGTGTCTGGAAGCACATGTAGCCTCTGGTTGGGCTGTTTCCCCAGTCTCCCCTACTCACTGTCCTACACTTTTTAGTGTTTTTCCTGCTCTAACACCCCTGATTGAACTAATCACCTCATTAACAACCTTTCCTGAGTTGAAGTAAGTGTGTTAGACCAGGGAAACCACTGAAATGCACAGGATATGGGGTACTCTAGGACCAGGGTTGAGAATTTGTCATATTGGACAAATGGTGCACTATATACACTATATACACAGTGTGTCAGTGAAAAGGGACCACCACAGGACCACCACTGACTAAATATTATTTATGTCATGTACCATCTTTAGCACAGCAGTGATACTGACATGGTAGCATGTATAGTGCTGGTACTAGCTTTTTAAACACTGTAGCACACTTACTGACTACATTTTTATATACTCGTACATTGTTGATCCAATTCTTTTTTAAGCACACTCTGACCACAGGGCAATGTTGGCTGGATATTACTGGCTGGATATATTATATGCACTACTGAGGTTTCCGAGCATTGCTGCTTAACTAACCCCTAACTTGTCCCCACTCACACCTGCTCTTAAACCTCTACTCTGTGCACTTTTCTCCTCTAGCACTCAATTAAAAATCTTGTGTGGTAATTGTATTGTTCTCTGTTTGATATAACGCTTTGCTTGTATTTCCTCATTTGTAAGTCGCTTTTGAAACTAGAGTCTGCTAAATGATTAAATGTAAATGCTGCTCCACTTGGTAGACTCATTAACACACAATCACGTGTCAGTGAACAACCACCCAAACAACAAACCGTATATAAGGTCAGATGGACTACACTCAGTAACTGTACACCTCCAAGTGCCCTAACTATAGCCGATAATGGGCGAGTGAGTGTAACTGCAAGGTAGGTGTGCATAAGAAAGTGGCTACTAAATGTGTAGAGTGTAGTTTGTATTTTTTAAAAACCAAAATGAGTGATTTTAAACTGATTTTGTCCAATGCTTGATCCACTATAGTGAACTGAATATGGCACCATGCCAGACTGGAAATATTACAAAATATTTGATTTACTCTACATTACCCTGATGCCCTTGCATATTGCATCAAATATATTTGCACATTATTATTATATCTGGGGTGGCATGGTATTGCAGCAGGTAGTGTTGCCACCTCAAACCTAATTTGGCTACTCTAAATTACTCCTAGGTGTGAATGAGTGTGTGAATGTGTGTAATCCATGGTGTATTCCTGCCTCACACCCAGTGTTTCTTCAGTATAAGCAGTTATAAGCAGTATAAGCAGTACTGAAGATGAATGAGTGGGTATTCTAACTGTATTGTATGCATTAATTGATGGAACATGTTGTAATGTATGCATTAATTGATGGAACATGTTGTAATATGTACCTTATTGTGCTCAGGCCTGTTTTGACTGCTCTGCGAAGAACCCAAGCTGGGCCAGCATCACCTATGGTGTGTTCCTGTGTATTGACTGCTCGGGAACACACCGTTCTCTAGGAGTGCATCTGTCCTTTATCAGGTAGCATAAAGCACACATGCCATTATATTCTACAGTCCTATGTATTCCACTATGCACATAATAATTAGGAGTAATGTAACAAATTACTTGTTGAACAGATCTACTGAACTGGATTCCAACTGGTCCTGGTTTCAGCTGCGTTGCATGCAAGTTGGAGGGAATGCCAGCGCTGTGAGTATTTTCCCTCTACACACGAGCTTTATATAGTCAGTTTTAGAATGCATGAATCTGACTGATACCCAGCTTTATAAGTGAGCATGTAATATGTCACTGATTTGTTGCTGACATAGTTGCTACACATCCCAGTAGTAAATTGAAGGTCTATATCTATATGTAAACACTAAACATGTTGAAATGGTTCTCACTCGACTTTCTGATCACATGGACACCAGCGGTTTATTAAATAACATGTATTTCTCTCTCCTCCCTACAGTCTGCCTTTTTTAACCAGCATGGTTGCACTGCCAGTGAAACCAATGCCAAATATAACAGCCGTGCAGCCCAGCTCTATAGAGAGAAGATCAAGACTTTGGCTGCCCAGGCCACCAGACAGCATGGCACTGAGGTCAGACACACAAATACATGAAACGTTCTACACACATACACTCCTGCATGATATCAAATGCAATGGCTTGTAGGTGAAATTCCTTCACGTTTGCATATTTTATTATCACATAAACTCAAGGTTATAAATAAAGGTCCCCCCCCCTTTGTCTCTCTCTCTTTCTCTCCTTCTCCCTCTCTCTCTCATTAGCTCTGGCTAGACAGTCAGGGTCCTCTCTCCCCTACATCTCCTGGGGACAAGCAGGTCGACTTCTTCAGCCAGCACACGCAGGTATGTGTCTGCATCTTTTTCATTAAGGAACAATATCATTCTGATTTTGCTGTTCTTTTTTTTGCCCTAGACAAAATGGTAGACAAAAAAAATCTCCCTTGTAACCTTGCTGTCTCTTTTTCTGTCTCACTTGGATTAATGATATTTTATCATCATGTATGTTATGTAAAGTATAAAACACAATGGGGTGTGCCGTTATAGGAAAATAATCAACAACAGGGACGGAGTTACTTTTAACACTCCAAAGCTGATTATTTCCCAATAACAGCATGTCCCTAGAACATATCAAACAAAGAACAACACACCATACTTTTTATCCATTTATGGTTATGGTTTTGGTTAGTAAGTTAATAAGACAAACAAATACAGCTGAATATATCACTTCACAGAGAATCATTGTCCACCATACAGTACAAATTAATCACCACCTTCTGACCAAACATAATTAAGAAATTAAGAATTCAATAATATTTTAATTCCATGCTTGGGATTATGCAGTTGCGCAACTTCTAATTGAGGTGAATCCATGCTTTTCATTGGTGGTGCAGTGGAGTGTGTGGTGCAGCGCGTTCTAGATTCAGCCTTCATAAAAAGCAAAGCAAACTCTATGTAACTACAATAAGCTCTGTAGACAAAGCAGAGTATGATGACCGTGACAAGCATTGATAGATATCCAGAGTTAGACATATTGACTAATAAGTCAGTATTTATATTTTTTTGTTTGTGATAATGCAGCATTGTCTGGGTATCTAAGGTAGTTAAATTGTTGGTTTCTACCAAGGTTAGATTATGTCCCCCATCATTTTTTATAATTCAACCACTGGGATTAATAGTTCATGTCTGTTTAGTAATACTGTTTGCTGTGTATTTTTTCGTCATATCTACTTGCACAGAATGATGGAAGCTCCTTTCAGCAAAATCTTAATCAACCACAGGAAATGACTTTGCAAGACAAAAATAATAATGGTATGACAAACCAAAAAACCTTACATTTGGTGTGTACTTTGGTGTATACGTGTGTGTGTGTGCGTGCATGATTGCATGTGAATGTGTGTACGTGTCTAACTCATAAATGTTATTTGCAGACAATCAAGAAGGCCCTTCCACTGAGCTTCTCAGTGCTTCTCCAAAAGCTGTTCTAGGTAAAGAAATGTGTCATTAAATTGTTTCAGTAGTGTTTAAATGTAGACATTTATGGTTTTATGCCTTTTTCAGAGCCTTCTCTAATCAAAAAGAAGCCTGCAGCAGCCAAAAAAACGGTGAGGATATAGATTTTTTAAAATAACCTTTACTATTAAATGTTGTATTCATTGTGCCTGTGTTTACTGATGCCAGAGTGTAGTATTCAGTGAGTGCAGAGATAATACAGAGTGTGTTTACATGGATTTGAATATTTCTCTTATGTTGCCGAGTAGCTGGGTGCTAAAAAAGGAGGTCTGGGGGCTCAGAAAGTAAGCAGCCAGAGTTTCTCAGTGCAGGAGAAGAGAGCTCAGGCTGTGGACAAACTACGTGAAGAGTCAGCCACTGAGAAGAGTACCAAGCCTGAAGAGCCAGTGTGAGTCTCCCTCTGCACGTCTTCACATGCACACAAATAATGCGGTCATTTTCTGATTCTGATAGTTGCTAAATTATTTAAGTGAGTCATGTAAACTGCATACCGCAGTATTGTTAATCAAGTATTCAAAGAATGCAAAAAAAAAAAAAAAAAGACTTTGCACATGTCTATATGGCATATTGCCATGTAGACAAGTGCATTAGCACTGGGATCCCACAGGATCCACCAAAAAAGTAGTGGAAGCAGGTGGTTTTTACTCTCACGCAGGTATTTATGGGTGGTCAGATCACACTTTAATTAACATGGGAGTGTATTAGACGTGGCGGATTGTTCTCACACATGCACATGCGTTTACAACTTTCATTCATTCCTCTTCAGTAAGTTATTACCTGATTTCTATTTTGGGAAATAGCATCAACTAAATTCATTAGACTATATAAAAATAACTGGGGGCGCATGCAGGAATTCCTTCACAAGCAGGCAGGATTGGGATATAAAACATACCCATGCATACTTCCACTAGCATAGAAGCAGATAACAGCTAGAACGACAGTTTTACGTATATTTCACAGCCATAAAACTCCAAAATAAATATTTACAGTAAAACGAATTGAGAGCTGACGCTTTAGCAGCCAGGAACCTTGAATCCGTTATCATTCATCCAGCTGACAAGAACCAGATAACAAGATGGATTACATTTATTTTTGCTTGTTTAATTCTAAGGCTGTTAATACACTAACATTTAGGTTAGAAGGACTGTATCTGGTACTGTATTCCCTCGTGTTTATTGATTTTAGGACATGCTGAGGTCCAGGTTAATTTGCATTTAGCTTTTTCTCAAAAGTACAATGATGACATGGAATCTGCTTGTTGGTAGTTATTGTAATTACATTTGTTGTTATGTTACTGTAATAATATAGCTCAAAAAAGCAGTGTTTTAAGAAAAAAAATGCCCTAGTGTTTTCAGCGTTTAATGACAGATGAACAGCACATGGTCATACTGGCAAAAACAAATCTAAATGTAGGTTATAGAAATCGGAAATCAAGATACATCAAGAGACATAAATCACATCATGGCAGCCTAAAGTAAAATCAAAATCAACTACTCACAAGCTACATGATTTAAAAAGGACTCTAGTCCCACCAGTATATTAGAAAATATGATTAAAATAATAGCTTCACAGTAGTGGTGCTGCTGTTCTAATGTGTTTTCTCTCTGTCTGGTGTGAATTATGTCAGTGTGACATCTCTGAGGCTGGCCTATCAGGATCTGGAGCTCCAGAGAAAGAGGGATGAGGAGAAGATGCGAGGGCTCGAGGGCAAGAAGAAGGAGCAGGCAGAGAGGCTGGGGATGGGTTTCTCCAGCAGGAGGTCAGGCATTTTAATTCATGCAATCATTCTCAATTTTGGTATAGATTCTCATATAATAGAGGTGTGTTTTATGTGTGTTTTTAAATACTGTGCTACTGTAGTTTTTTTTTTTTTTTTTTCATTAATTTGGATAGACTGCTGTGGAGATTCTACAGTCAACAAACCATCTAGAAACTGTCGACATCCAGCCTATGCAGTGATTCTCAGTAATACTGTTAACAGTTTATGGTTGTTGATGTTTAATATATGGTTAACTTGTTGGTTTCCTTCTGACCACTCAGATCTGAGAATTCAACACTGTCATGATATAATAGATGATAGTTAGTAGCATGAGAGACACTTTGATAGTCTATCACAATTTCAAATCCAGTCCATGTATGTTCTAAACACATGTCATCGAAAGATACACATCTGTGGACATGTTGACAATTAGTTAATTAGTTAGTTAATTAGTTGACTAACGACAGTCTATAGAAGGTTTGTTGAATTTTGGAGTGTCTAAAGCAAACTATCCAAATACAGTATTACAAAATACTTCATATTTTGCTAAATAATTTGCTAAACAGTAGATCAGTAGGAAAATGGAGTTCTTTCAGGATAACTTAACTAGGAGCTGAATAGCGATACCTGGTTAATTATATGTCTGTCTTTTCGGACTTTCCTTCCTCATTCCAGTGGAGTGTCTCACTCTGTCCTGGCTGACATGCAGACGATTCAGCAGGAGACTCCGACTTTGGCCCAGTCTTCCTCTCGTTCCAGGAAGTACAGCGAGGATGATGAGGAGGAAGAGGGATATTTCTTCATCAGGTGAGATCTGAGTCACTCATGACTTTTGTATATAATGTGATCATTTCACTTGAACTGAGGTTTAATTTTCAAGACCACTTTTGTGGTTGACTCACAAGTGACAGAATTAAGAATCATGGCAGGATTTCATTGAGAACACTTGTCCAATGATGCTGATGGCAGTCAAGGATCTTTGTAAAAACTAGATTCTAAGACATCCAATCAGTAGCTATGCTTATGTACAGCCTGATAATCTATTAATACTCAGACTGATGGCTCAATCAGCAAACCTTTGTATGCACATTTAATTCAGAATTGAGTGAACTGAGTCCAATCTGAAAAAAGCATCTGTCTAATCAAGCAAGATGTATAATCGACTCAATAAAAATAACTAGATTATTCTCCTATTTAACAACCTTTGCATACATTCTGTGCATATGTGTGCTTACAACCAAAGGTTGGTGACAAAGAAGTTCATGTTACTAATTGTGAAAAATTTTAAAATAATAGTGGTATATTTTTTTCTTATTTCCTGCTGAACAGGGACATTTACTGTATGTTTTGGGAGGATCCCCTGGGAAGGACATAATTTAAGACTTGCAAACTAACATTGTGAGACAATGTTAGACAATGTTAGACAATGTTAGACAATGTTAGATAATGTTAGACACTCTGACAGGACAGTAAAGTCTCCGTCTGTTTGTTGTTATGGTAACAGTGACATTACATGACCATAAATTTGGTTACATGTGCAGTTAAATAGGGATTTACATATCTGAGTGTGCTGAGTGTAGGGTGCATGTAAACAGTTCATTTGCAGTTGGAATAAATTTGTTTGGACCTTCAGATATGCATATAGTTAGGTTTTTAACCATTGGTTAGTTTTTAAAAGGGGAAACACTGTATCCTGATCAGTTTTTCACTATTACAGTATATGCAAGTTAAAGATGTTGTTCGACATGTTACTCATTATATTAGCATTTGTAACTCCGGTAAACTTTTCTCCACTGTCATCTTCCTTGTAGAACCTCCTCCAAGTTTACTAATGATGAGCCCCAGTCATCTGACCAGTTCTTCTCCCAGTGGGAGGACATCAAGAAGAAAGAAAGCAAGAAACCAGAGCCTGATATTTATTTGAGCTCCAAGACATCATCATTTGAAGACAGGTTAACTCCTTCTTCAGTTTTGACACTGTAAGGACTTTTCAAGCTTTAGTGAAACCATCGTGTGCTCTGTTATTATTTTACTCACAGGACTACGGCGAGGAGAAAAGCAGAGCCCGGGCCGTTACCTGTCTCTGATGATGCCCAGAAGAAATTTGGTGGTGCAAAAGCCATCTCCTCTGACATGTTCTTTGGTAAACAAGACAACTCTGAGGTAATGTCAAAGTACACATCGCTCTGTGTGTTTATACCGCAATGGCTCAGTTGAAAGTTGATGCAACGTTATGTATTAATAATGAAGTTCCTGTTTTGCCCAGTATGAAGCAAGGACTCGACTGGAGCGTTTCTCCAGCAGCTCAGCCATTAGTTCAGCAGATCTGTTTGACGAGCAGAAGAAACAGACAGGTGAGTGGAGTAACAGACACAACGGGATACATTCATATTTAGCAGATATTCCTAAGCTCATTACAGATATACAAGTTTTTTAGCTTCGACATTTCCCCCCCTTCTTTTCAGAAGAACGTTTATGGCAGAGACATATATTTACGGAATAATCGGCACTATTTAAAGGAAACACTCCTGATTCTGATAGTTTTGTATTTGGGTCAAATTTATTAACACACTCCCGAATGATGCAACAGAAATATATTTGTACTATCGTCAGGAAGAGATTGCAAGTTAGAATCATAATGATGCCATAGACAGTCAAGAGACCAAAACTGGCATGCTCTCATGGTGGCAGGGATGGCATTACTCTTTCTCTCTCCCCTGCCAGTCAGAATGACACGAACTAATCATGGGCATCTGTGAGCTCATGTGTACAGAAGGCACATAGTACTTTTCTCCAAGTGTGTGTTACATTGTCCTGTGATGCAGCATGAGCAGCAGTTTTAAGAAAAATGGACAGGTTGGCTTCATGTGTTTTGGAGGAAGCACATGATCACCCCATCCTCCCCAGATGGTAGCTCTTGCGTGATAGAAGAGAGTTAACAAGTGGGTGGCAATTGGAAAGACCAATCTAGAAAAAATGGGGGGAAAACTAAAAAAAATTTAATGTAACCCTCAATTTACTTTCTTCCCCATTTAAAACAGACTTTCAGTACTTTTGTTAAAAAAAAAAACTGAAATGGGGAGTGTTATATATGAGCTTAGTTTGTGATGTCACTAAATAACGCTTAAACTAATCATGTCTGAGAGGCAAATATTAGAGATAAGTGGAAACCGGAACATAGCTCATGTCAGAATGGCTTTCTCTGTCGTTTTGCAGGCAGTTCATACAGCCTGAGCAGCGTGCTGCCCAGTGCTCCGGATATGACCCAGCTGAAGATGGGGGTCCGCACTGTGGCTGGCAAACTGTCTGTCATGGCCAGTGGAGTGGTTTCAACTATACAGGTCTGTTCCCTTTAAATTACATTTACAAATCCCAGGCCTACTAGTGAGTCTCTGACAAATCAACATTGCTTAATGCAGAGTTACCGTAAAGCATCACTGTACGAAGATCATTGTTAAATGAGTAGAGTGTTAAATGTGATGTGCGCTTTACCATTTAGCAATGATCTTTATTCCAACGATGCTTTCAGGAAACTTTAAATAGTTAAAGATCTTGGTTTGTCAGTGGCTTTCTGTCAGTCCTGGGATTTGAGCTCACAACCTTCTAGCACAGAACCTTGTGCTGTGTTCAGTTTAACTCAGATGTGGGAAGTCTGAACTTAGAATTATGTCATTTTCGAGCTACAAAGTGGCAAAGAACCATGGACGCTTCCATGAAAGTATATATTTTGTTAGCAACAATCTAACCAGCTATTTATTATGTATTTACTTTCACAAAACAGTGAATTGTATAGTAATCGTTATAGATTTAAACAACTAATGTGTCTGTGTTGATCTATCTAAAGTAAATACTACGATTGTCTCTTTTAGAGTAGTGAAGTGATATTTTATTTGCTGTTTTGAGTTGCAGTTTTGATTTAAGCAATATCGCACAATCAGGAGTGGTTTTATGCCGAATATCAGCACGGCTGTGATTCGGTCGGCCGCAGGTAGCCACAGCCATGCCGATATTCAGTACAAGAGCACAACTGCGAGTATGATATTGTTTTTATATAACAGTTCTATTAATACTGACATTTCAGACACAATAGGCCCAAACATTTTGTTTATTTTTGCTCTGGCAAGCTGGATAGAGCATTGCATATTGCCAACAAATATACTGACTGATAGCCCATAGTAGCAATGGTTTCAGTGTAAGGAACTATTGCTAGAAATGGAATTTTATGTCGTGAACACACACAAGCGCAGTGATACACAGTGAAATGTACCAGTGCTGTTATACTAAATATCAGCACTCTTGGCACTGCACTTGACCAATCAAATTGGAAATTCTGAGTTACGGGCTTTAGCCAAACGCAGCGTTAATCACTTATTTACCACAAACATTTTTGTTCTTGTAATTAATTTAAGCCTTGTTTATTTTGTACTGATTAAATGATGTGTGGTGTGTATGTTCTGTGTTGCAGGATCGCTACAGCACATGAGCATATAGAGTATAGGGAAGGATTCAGGAGGACTCCTTAAGACAGCCTCTCAGCATAAAGGAGAGAAACTGTATGCCTGTGTGTGTAGGTCCCAAATGCATTACAATCAGATATAATGCATATATGTAGCTTCATTGAATAGATATGTAGATGGTCAATTACACATAGAGTTAAACCCCCGGCTGTTGGGAACTGAAGTGAAGGGCAACTCGAATAGCTTCTGGGGGTTTCCCCTATAAAATTGACATTGGGTTTGTGGGCACTTTTTGTTAAATGATAAAAAGCTTATATATATATATATATATATATATATATATGCCTTGCTTTTTGTAAATATCTGTGCATTGTTTACATTTTGCTTTTGAAACTGTTACATATGGATTATGCCAGATTGATTTCATTTTTAAAAAGTATGCTGATCAGAATGGATCTTGGGTTTGAACAGCTTTATTTTTGTAGGTGTTCTTATATCTGTGGATCATAGAGAGAAACACAGTGCTAAATATGATTGGATGTACTATATGTTATATGTGCCTTCTGTTAGTTGGCACTGTGGGGTTTATGCCATTTATTTACACAAACATTGAGTTAACAGGCACCTTATGATCCAATATTTGATGTCTATTTATGGGTGTGAGACAGAGGAGCCCAACTGTGGTCCTGCATGTCTGTACTCACGAGTTTAGTGATTTGCTTGCTTTAAAGCACCTACTAAACTTGGTCCTGGTCCTGAACCGAAGACCCGAATCCACTCTCAAACCTGCAGGACCAGAGTTGGGTTCTCTGTATATGGATTCATTTTGATTTAAGGTGATACAAATTGACATATTAGAGGCTGTTCACACCTGGTCGTTTCCTGCATTTTGTATATGGATTATAACTACATGCATTTACACATTGCCAGATTTACAGTTATCCAGTTTGCAGTGTCTACCAACTTCATGTGTCATTGCTTAGTTTTAGTTCTTTCACCCAAAAGATATCTGCTTGAAAATCGTAATTTTGCATGCTTTTTTATTTCCTTAACAGCCCCAAATTTGGCAATTATTGACCACTTGTGTTATGATGTATGAGAAATGTAATGTAATGTATTAGAAAGGGTTAGGAAGGTGCATTTACAATTGCATAATATCTATACAATCTATCTTAAATGCATCTCATACTTTAAGGTATGGTTTGAGTGATCAGATTTGAATCTGAGTTAAATGTATCTTAGGTGCATTAACATTTTCATTTGCATGTAGTTAATACAAATCGGGAATATAGTTCTGAACCTTCAGATGCGTGAAATGACCAAGTGTAAATAGGCTCTCAGATTATTCATGTCAACTGCCTGTTTTTTGAAGTTGGAGAATGTTTCTGTTTATGTTTGCTTCACTATCTTTTGTTTATACTGATAGATTCAGCCATTAGTTTGCATGGGCTTTTGATTTGTAAGCTACTTTATGCACTACAAATGATCAAGAATGGTAAAAGGCTAAATTGTATACACGTTATGCTGAAGAAATCTTAAATACAGTGAATGCTGCATAGAAAACACAATTTCTTCTAAGAAGAAAGACTGAAAAATGTGTGGAAGATATAATTTAGAAGCAATTTGTAGCTTTATGCTTTACCCAAAGTAAGCTGGCAAACAGCATTTGCACTACATAGGGAGAACATTTGTTCATAGAGTGCAAAGACTATTCATGCCATTGCAATTATAATAATGGAATATTTGAATTTTGCTTTGATCAATAAAACTTTACTTTTTGTGCAAAGCCTCCTTGTGTTGTAGTTTGTGGGACTTCCGGGGAAAGAGGGAATCATTGGCTTCACACATGCAAGCTGTTACTTTGCACAGGCTAGAAACACTTTAAGAAAAGGTTTAATAGTGCTGAAAGTGAGCACTGAGATAAACTCCGAGAGTTGTGAGTGAGCTCTGTGCAGTCTCTGTTGGCTCTCTACAAAAAAAACCCACACTTTTGTCCCCCAGAAAGCTATATGCAATTATCCAAGTTGTGCTTTTGATCTTGCTGGTGTTAAGGGAAAATTGTACTACAAAGCAGTTGTTCTCAAAGTGGGGTCTATGCAGCATAGCTAGGAGGTCTGTGATTTTTTATTTTTTATTTTTTTTCTAGTTACAGAGGTGGAAATCAGAACCAACTATTAACAAATTATTAGATTTATTATTGAGTTCTTGTAGTTATTACCCTGTTTGATTGGTCACTTGACCACTTTTAAATGGGAAATGGGTATTATCCATTATCCTCAATAACGCAAAAAGAAATCTATAAATAATGACACCTAATAACAATTTAATCTAATAACTATTTTAATACAAATGTGTTCTGTGGGTGGAAAGTTCAGGGATAGAAATCTCCACAGCTCCAATGAATAGCCAAACCGTTACTGTACACATTTAAATAATGTTCATGAAATAAATCTCTGGTGAGCCAGTGGAAAGGGTCTCTGACTGAAAAAAGTTTGAGAACCCCTCCTTTAAAGGCATGCCGTGCATCTCGTAAGGAGAAATGCTATATTTTTATGATTCTAATGGACTTGAGCCAACATGAACAATAATTTGTCAAAAAAAGAAATCTCAGTAGATAAAAATGTTTCGACTTTTAAAGTGTTGTTTGGAATAGATGACAAAACTTGAGAGTTCCTCGAGGGTTCCTTGTATGGTTAGCTTTTCAGGTGAACACTGAACACAATACTGTCATAAAGTCAAGCTTGAATTTTGATGCCTGTAAATGATTTGAATGAATAGTGAACAATTGGTTTTTGGATTTTTTCCCATGTGATTTCACATTAGATTTTATCCATGCATATGGGGGAAAAAAAAACTACAACATTACATGAAAATGCATGAAAATGCATGTGAAACAAGTAAAACTCCACACTAATGGCATCTATGAGGATGTCTCCTCCATCAGCAAACCTGGTCCTTGTTATTAATTTACCTGAAATACACTTAAAATATACTTCAGACAGGAAGGAAAAAATTATGTGCATATATCCAAAAAATATTTGACCTTGCTGTGACCTTGACCCTGATTGGATCAATGAGCCTATTGTTATTGAATTAAATAAAAACATCACCATACATGTGAAAGTTTTTTTTTTTTGCAATTTTTTTTACAACAAAAAGTTTTTTTTTTTTAAATGGGGTGCCGTCGACGTCACTGTGAATGACGCGCGTGCACGTGAGGAGCCGTGCGCGACCCCGCGAGCAGCTGGAAGAGGCTGCCACGTAGCTGCATGGCGGCTCTGTGGCTCTGCATGCGCACCTTCTGAGCCCTGAGCGCGTGACTATGAAACCTGCAACCGCAATCAAAGTGCATTTAACTCTCCATCACAGTCTAACTTGCAGCTCTGTGCATTTTTATAAACTTTTAGAGCAGTGAGCGTCAAGTGTTTTTGTAAAGCCTGTTAAGGAAAAGAGTTCAGCAAGATGCCGAGCGACGCAGGGAAGCAGAGGAGAGGGAAAGCAGCTGCTGCTCAGGACGGAGAAACTCCTGACACATCGAAAGCGTGTGCACGAGACGAAGTTAAGAAAGGTCGAGATGCATCTGGAAAATCTAATCAGTGCTCTTCACTAGATGTCAGGACTGTAGTGAGTTTGCTGTCTCTGAGTGCCTGCTTTCTGCTCGCCTGGTAAGTCTGCACTTACTCACCTAGAATAAGCTTAAACACATACAGCTCACAATACATCATACAGCTGGAGCCATGAGTTTACATACACTTTGCAGAATCTGCAAAATATTAATAATTAAAAAAAAAAGTTATAATAGGAGGGATCATAAAAATTGCATTTTGTTTTTTATGTAGTTCTGCCCAGAATAAGCTATTGCACATAAGAGATGTTTACGTATAGTCCACAAGACACAATAATAACTGAATTTACACAAACTAATCAGTTCAAAAGTTTACATACGCTGGATTCTTAATACTGTATGTGTTACCTCAATGATCAACAACTGTTTTTATGTTTTGTGATAGTTGTTCATGAGGCCTTTGTTTGTCCTGAGCAGTTAAACTGCCTGCTGTTCTTCAGAAAAATCCTCCAGGTCCTGCATGTTATTTACATTTCCAGCATCTTCTGCATATTTGACCCCTTTCCAACACGGCTATATGATGTTGAGCTCCATCTTTTCACACTGAGGACAACTGAGGGACTCTACACAACTATTACAAAAGGTGCAAACATTCACTGATGCTCAAGAAGGCAACACGATACATTAAGAGCCAGGGGGATGTAAACTTTTGAACAAGGTGATCGGTGTAAACTGTTATTGTCTTCTGGGAAACATGAAAATATCTTATGTAGCTTCTGAAGGGCAGTACTAAATGAAAAAAAAAATAAGATCTTTAAACAAAATAATAACAATATACTCCAGTCATCCTGTTCAAAAGTTTACATCCCCCTGGCTCTTAATGTATCATGTTACATGTTACAACACAAGGATTTCCCTCATGGGATCAATAAAGTATATCTATCTATCTATCTATCTATCTATCTATCTATCTATCTGTCTATCTATGTTGCCTTCTTGAGCATCAGTGAATGTTTGCACCTTTTGTAATAGTTGTGTACGAGTCCCTCAGTTGTCCTCAGTGTGAAAAGATGGATTAATTTGTGTAAATTCAGTTATTATTGTATTTTGTGGACTATATGTAAACATTTGTTATGTGAAATAGCTTATTCAGGGCAGTACTAAATAAAAAACAAAATGCAATTTTTATGATCCCTCTTAATTTAAAAATTATTAACATTTTGCAGATTCTGTAAGGCATATGTAAGCTTACGATCCCAACTGTAGATATCGCAGAAAGAAGCAGTATGAAAATACATCCTATAACTAATCACTAAGTGATGCTCTAGAGAGTTTTGGTGGGGGTTTTAATAAACAAACAGACGTTGGGCCAACAGAGTCGAGAGATTTTCAGCCAACTTTGGCCTCACATTGGCAGTGTTGTGATGAAAAGCGTGCCTTTGCTAACACTGGGCCACTGTTGGATGGGTTGTACTGAAATGTGCTCACCACGTTGGCACATTGTTTAGGGAAGGCCAACATAGCCACCCAAAATAGACGCTGGGCCAATGTCAGTTTGCTACCTGAGTCATGGCATTCACATGATCCATTCATCTGTCCATTCGTTTATCATCAGTTGCTGTTCTGTCTTGGTCAGGCTCATGGTGGATCTGATGCCTATCCCAGGAACACACCCTAAATAGGATGGCATTCAAACACACACACACACACACACACACACACACACACACACTCAGACACACCTAGGAGGTATTTATTAGATTAGATTAGGGTTGTTTATGAAATTTTGGCTATATCCTATTTGGACCAATCCATCGCAGGGAACTATACACACACACATATTCACACCTAGGGGCAATTTAGAGTTGTCGGTCCACCTACTGGCATGTTGTTGGTAAGTGGGAGGAAACCAGAGAACTCAGAGGAAACACATGTAGACACTGGGAGAACACGCACAGAAACTCCACACAGGTAACCCGAGCTCAGGATCAAATCAAGGACCCTGGAGCTGTGAGGTGGCGACTCTGCCCACTGCGCCAACGTGCCACATGATCCAAAAAAAATCAGAATAATTTTGCAAAATAATGCAGGTCAAATTGTAACTATGTTACATCAAGAAAAGCATAGCCTATTGGAAAATATATTGGAATCACAATATATGAGGTAACATTTCTGGTTTTTTTTTCTCACAGGGCTGTTCTTCAACAGAATGCAAGGTTTAATGAAGTTGAAGAAAAATACAAGCATTTGTATGAAAAGGCAGCTGATCTGCTAGCGCTGGAGAACAAATTCAGTGCAGCTTCCAGAAAGGTGGGTATCTGTTTTTGAGTACAGTGTACTTATACCAGGATATGATGTTACACATTTATCTAGTACATGATGTATGATGTATTGAAAGAACATTTCCACCCTAATTATCCACACTACAGAAGACTTTAATAGTTGTTTTAATTGAAGCTACTGATTCATCTCACTGGAGCAGCATTGGACATAGTCTTGCTGCCAAGCAAAAATATTGTAAAAATGATAATAAAATTAGACGTTTCTGTTCAGTCATTGAAAAGATGTAGCGCCACCCCCTGCAGTGTTTGTTTCCTGTCTGTGTGTCAGATTAGTATGAATGGGTTTATTACTCAGTAGACAAAGTAATTAGGGTCAGAGGTGGTGGTTTGGCATGTACAGTGCTGTGAGTGTGAATGTGACGCACAGCAGAACCACAGCCAAAACACCGTGTCTTGTGTTGTGGGTGCAGCTGGAGGCCTCCGAAGACCATCTGAAGGGGGCGCTCTCCTTTCTCAGCACGCTAACTGAGCTGCAACAGGAAGTCAGCTCCCTCAGTGGCATTGTTACAGCTATGCAAGAGGACCAACATGCATCATCGCATCGCCTTCGAAGTGTGAATGAGCAGTTCTTGAACGTGACTGAGATGTGGCAGGGCGGACTGGCCACCGTGTCTGAGGACCTGACAACGCTGAGGTCCGAGTCCCGCTCAGTTCACGGTCGTGTAACGGAGAGTGTTAACGAAGCCGAGGGGCGCCTGCGTGCTCTGGCCAAACGTCTGGAGGAGCTAGAAGACAGCACAAGGAGAAACGGGCGTGTGCTGGAGCGCACAGAGGAGGAAGATGCTAAGAGTGTCCAAAATCAGCTGGACTGGAACACCAAGCAGGTGACCAGGCTTCAGGAGCAGCTTGTGTTGCTCTCCAAAAGAGATGCGGCGCTTGAGGAGAAGCTGGTGGAGGTGGAGCCACAGGCCAAAGAATGTGAAAAACAGCTTCCTGCCGTAGAAGATGCGGTCAGGTCCATCCTGAGGTTAGGAGCTGACCTAAGTGGGGCCGAGAAGAGGCTTGAGGAACTCTCACTGCAAGTGGTGGGCACCGAGGACAGCATGCTCAAGGCACTGACTGAGATTCTGCAGCTCCGGCAGACCCTTGATGAACTGCAGGTGGACAACAGCGTGATCAAAGTGAGGAATGAGCTTGGAGTTGTCCTGGATGCCATGAAGGAGCTTAAGCATGTGCGTAGAGAGGAGCTGGATTCTGGAAGAGAGGAGCCTGAAGACAATGAGGGGAAGGACGATGAGGCATTGAATATCAAGCAATTAAATGATGATCTGAAAGGTTTGGAGGCGAAAGGTTTTCCAGAATCAACAGAAAGTCACAGTAAGAGTGCAGGAACTGAGGAGATCCCATTGACTGAACTAAATGAACTGCACTGATTTTGTTTAAAGACAACCTGAAATCAAAACTGACATTTTTTTTACTGTGTTTGTTCATGTACCTGCCCATGGTATCAATCACTTCAAAAACAAAATCTTGTTTTTTTATGGAAATAAAGACAAAATCCTTGTTTTTTAAATGGAATTTTCCATCAAAATGCCCACCTCTAAATATAATACTGGGTAAGGTATATGGATAATAATATTATGTCATGTTCCACCTCTCCTTTCCCCACCCTCAGCCATTGTCAAGTGAAAACACTGACCAGTTTCACTTGAAGATAAGTCACATCAAACCGTATAGCAAAGAATGCCTCCATTGAAAAAGCTTTCACACCTTGGTCACTTAAATATTGTTTAGGTACTTGATGGAAAATAACTTTAACAATCAGCTTCACGCCTTTTGGTAAAGCACTGAGCAGCAGTTACACTACAGGAATAGATTTCACGTATGTATGTCACACCAAAACCTCGCTACGTTGATTGTAAGTCACTGCTATAATACTCTTTGAACATAACTGCAGCATTCGCTTTACACATGGTTTTTAATGGGTCATTTTCTTTATAACGCTATTTCATTACATTCTTCTCACGTAACTATGGGCTCCACTCTGTAAACCCTGGTGCAGACTTGACTCAATGTTTTAATCTATAGTGTTCATTCTAGATGGACTACAGATTCTAACAACTAATACTCCATATTCGAAGTTCTCCTAATGGCTCATAGAGGATAGACATACAGAAATGCATTTAAGGGGTCTAACAAATACCCAAGAAAGCATTTAAAACTTATCAAATGTGTCTGAGTTTCAAAATATTTATAAAACTTCAAAGCGATTTTACGGTGAGGACATACCCTGAGTTGCCAGTTTATTAGGTACACCTGCATTATAGGTGCACTTTGTAGGTCTACAATCACTGACTGTAGTCCATATTTTGATATTCACAATTTGTTAGACCCCTTCTACCCCATTCATCAGTGGAAAGGGACCACCAGAGATAAGATTTTACTTGGGTGGTGGATTATTCTCTGTGGTGGTCAAATGGTTTGACACTGACACTGATGAAGAACAGGGAAATAAAATAATTAGAATCTCAAACTGCAAACCTACGTGATGGACCAGTAAGATAAGTGTGTCTAAGAAAGTGGTATAAGTGTGTGTATACAGTGTGTGTATACAGTGTGTGTATACAGTGTGTGTATACAGTGTGTGTATACAGTGTTCACCATATCTCTACCATGTGTACATAATAAAATGTCACCTGAGTGTAGTGATTAGACATGACAGAGAATTAACACGACATCAGACACTTGTATTAGCATTGATCAGATACATATTTCTGCAAACTATCCACTGTAATACATTTCCTGTTTCAAGGATTCATGTTGATATGTTGTAATGTGAAATGCGTATAAATGATGTACAAAAGATTTCCCATTTCAATAAAAAAAGAACAGGAAAAAAGAAGTTTACTGAATTGTCATTACTGTAGCTGTTATACAAGTAAGTAAAGTGACTACTGTGTGTATGTTACGAACAATGCACATATTGTTTTTTTAGTGCAGCATTCCTTCATTTTTTAATCATAGCATTAATTTGACTCATATCTCAGAAGGAAAACACAAATGCACTATACATGTTGTGCCCTGGCCTGTTTTATTGTCTGTGAATATTAAAATGACTGCTAGATCTGACAGAAGTGACAGTGTCTCTGATAGCTTCTGTCTATACTGTCTCTCCTGCTATAGTGTGAGGATGTCCAGATGCAACTGGCCAACCAGGAAGTGCAGGTGCCACTGTCCCAGCTGAGCAGCTTAAAACAGGATGTGGACCAGCTGAAGGAATGGTCTTCAGGGCTCACTGAACGACGACAGCAGCTGCATGCTAACCTGGCCCACCTTACACAGGCTGTGGAGCGCATAGAGAACCGCACTACTGCTATCTCCAGTGACGTGATGGCCAAAGTGGCCTCAGTTAGAACGGATGTAAGGCGCATGGGGGGCCTGGAGGGCGATGTGGAAGCTCTCCTCACTCAGACCAATGAGCTTGAGAAGAAGGTGGGTCAAGCCGAGAAGCTTATGGCCAAACGCATCGGTGAGCTGCTAGCAAACAGCATTAATCGTGTTTCAGGCCTGAGGAGCTCTACGGAGAAAAACACGAAGAGCCTAGAACAAATGCGTAAACGCATCCCAGAACTCTATGCTGCTGACACGAAGCTCACAGAGCGCATCCTGGCCCTGGAGAGCGGCCGAGCCAAGCTGGTGAGAACGGTGACATTCGCAAGCGACCTCCGACCCAGAGTGTCCACCATCAAGAGGGACTTCGCCATGCTGGAGCCACAACTGGCTGATCTGACTCTGAGGATCGGCCACTTGGCTGAAGACATCATGAAAAGGGAGGAAGATATTTCACAGATCAAGGAGAGTTTAGCCAACTTCGCAGCTGTCCAGAAGGACCTTAAACAAGCTCAGGAGGACTTAGTGGAGGACGCAGTGGAAGTAACTACTGATGATCTGCACCAGAACGACCTCAGCCAAACACTGAATCACACAGAACTCTAACCTGCACTGTAGACTGGACTTCATTGTAAAATTGTTTTAAAATACTTTAAATACTCTGGTTATTTAAGACGCTGGAAAAAAATGTTTGGAATTAAAGTGAATTTTTAACAGGGGCTTTGCATGAAAGTGTCTTTGCACATACACTGAGTCGCCACCATTATTTTAACTCTGTTAATTTGCCATTTTACCACATACCTACCTAATACAGTTAAGTGCAAAAGAAAGTCTGCATACACTTATTTCGAAATGATAAAACCAACAATAAATTTAATGAGTTAGATTTTACTAATGTTCTTTCATTATCATAAGCTATAAAAATGGTCAAAAGCATGTTAGAACATTCAGTGATGATGAAACATTCATTATTCATATTTTTATCCTCCACTATTTTATTATTTTAACCTTCTGAGTTCAAGGCAAGAATAAACACTGGATGACATGTGAGCCCATTACATGCACACACACACACACACACACACACCCTCATTAACACCTAAAGGCAATTAATGCAGGCAGTCCATCTTCTGGTATGTTTTTGGGAGATGAGTGTTCGTGAAGCTCATGAAATTCCAAGCAGACAATAACTGGCGCTCAGAATCAAAGCCCCTGGAGTTGTGAGGAACCGGTATTGCCTAATGCACCTCCATGCCACCAGTAGCAGAACTATCAAAATAATATTCCTGACTGCAATATAAATGTGGTCTCCTGCTGTTAGATATGTGTTTTTTGCAAGTGTACCAGTTTCTTCCTTCAGTTTCCCTTCTAAGTTTTTGTAGTGTTTTTATGTCCATGTGAATTATAGTTTTCTCTCTTGGTCTTGTTAAACCTAAATACTCATATATATATATATATATATATATATATATATATATATATATATATATATATACATATATATATATATATATATATATATATATATATATTTAGACTGTTCCTTGGCTCTGTCACTATTTTCTTTAGGCCTTGTAGCATCGAGCTATAGTCATGCCTTACAAAACTTATATTTATACTTCGGTTATATTCATCATTTAATGAACACGGTATGTATATAAACTAAGTAAAGGTATACATTATACCCAGAAACAGATGTAGACCATCTGTCCTCATGCACAATTTGCCAGTCCCAATCACAATAGATCCATTGCTGAGCAGAGATTTTTCGGGGGATGGACCATTATCAGGTATACCTAATAAACTGGCAACTTAGTGGATGTTGGAGATTTTAATGATGTGATTGGTCATTTTTAAACCCACCCAAGACTGTTATAATAAATTGCTTAGTGTTGGGAATCCACAAAAATGTCATTAGAAAACAAAAAAGAAGCACCTACACTTCATAAGGAAATCCTTATGATGATAAAAATTTTAATTGCCCCCATTCCTACCCCTGTCCAACCTCTTCCCCTGGTAAACCTGTGTAATAACAAGGTTTTATATACTTTAATGTTCTTATGCTGCATTTGCATAATCTAATATCATAGGCCATTATATATTATGATGTACTAACACTAGTCTGTCACATATCCTTTTTTTTTTATCAGATTTTTAGCTCTACTCTGATTCTTCAAATAATGCAGCAAAACTGCCACAATCTCATTCTCACACATCCCAAAGGATTTTTTTTAAAATAACGTTTAGGGTGAATAAGGATAAGTGTTCAGCTAATTGTATTATTCTCACATTTTAGTAACTGGAACCAGACACAGCCAGGGGTTTTTCCCCCCCGAGACATTTTTTTACAGGGAGGACAAACTGTTTCTCTTGTTAGAGTTTGGACTCCATTTGCTTAGCACTGGAGCCTGAGTCAGAGGAAATGGAGGGGGTTGGAGCTGCAGGGTAAGTCCCCCTACAGCCAATCATTACAAGCCACCAGGATACATGTGAACCCATAAACCAATGGCAAGTGACATTGCATTCCATCTCTAAAGTATCTGTTGATGAAAGGCTTAGTGCTGCAGATACCACACATTGTTCTGTGGCAAGTTGGTTTCCCAAATAGTGGGCTTTAACAATCAGTGTGTTCATGCACTGTGAAATATATGGCCTCTGAGATCATTTGAAAATTAAAAAATATATATATTTAATTGTTGATGAAAAGACAGTATTGCTAGAAATACAGGTACTGTATACATAAATACATGATTATGGGTTTTGGGGGCAACAGATATCTTCACATTGTGTTTACGTTTTAAATATTTTATTGGAAAACAGAACACTCATTACACGTTCAAAACATTAAAAGCAGCTGACACTGGAAGACGTCCGTATGAAAATAAGTCCAGGAAGAAAAAAACAACAGTGCAGGATGTGTATTTTTCAGATTCACAGAATCAGTCCATTGACTGTCCTTTTCCAATATCCTATGTTACCCTACAGGTTTAGACTACAGATCGCTTTACTCACTGCCTCTCCTCCTCCTCAACTGGCACTTCCTCAGATTCAGTATTCTCCTGAGCTACCTCATCTGTTACTGAGTCTTCTTCAACTGCCTCTTCTGTTGTGAAGTCTTCCTCGACCACCTCCTCTGCTTGTGTCTCTTCCTCGACCACCTCCTCTGCTCCTGCCTCTTCCTCAACCACCTCCTCTGTTGTTGCCTCTTCCTCCACCACCTCCTCTGCTGCCACTTCCTCAACTGCCTCCTCTGCTGCCACTTCCTCAACTGCCTCCTCTGCCGCCACTTCCTCAACTGCCTCCTCTGCTGCCACTTCCTCAACTGCCTCCTCTGCTGCCACTTCCTCGACTACCTCCTCTGCTGCTGCCTCTTCTTTCTGACCAGCATTCTCCCACTCGTCATTTTGCAGCTGCTCAGTTTGTAATACTGACTCTTCCAAAGCCACTCCTTCTAACCTGGTATTAGTGTCAGCCAAAGCATCTATACTGGCCTGGAGCTCCCCAAGGCTACCTCTTAATTCCTCCAGCTCTTCCTTGAGTGCCTGCCTTGCCTTCTCAGCCACCTGGCTCTGGGCGGCTAATGAGCTCTCATGAGAGTCATGTTTGGAGAGAAAAGCCTCGACTCGGCTCGTCTGCTCTGTGGCCAAGTTTGCAATCGTGTCTATACTTTCTTCTGTGATCTTCAGCCTGGCTTCCAGATCGTCTTCCCTTGTCTCTCTCTTAGATAGTTCTCCCATCAGGTCTATCTGGAGGCTCTGCACGGCTTGGCTGGTGCGAAGCTGCTCATCCTGCGCATTCTGGATCTGGTCAGACATGGCCTGTACGATGGCCTGTGACGCAGATACTTCCTGCCTCAATGAGCCAGCAGTGGTCTGCACTAGAGACCTGACTGCCTCAAGTTCCTCAGACAAGGATGCCACCTCCTTGTTCCTCGTCTGCAGCTCTGAATTGACTGACACAATCTGTTCCCTGAGAACACCTATGTTGCCCTCTGCCACCTCGTTTGCAGTGTGGAGGCCAGCTACAGCAGTGGTGATTGCCATAAGCTCATTTTTGAGATTACCAGGCTCATTCTGCTCTTCCAGCCGGATTCTGAGGTCACTGAGCTGCGCTTGAGCTTCTTCTTGAGCTCCAGTGAACTCGGCTACGCTGTCAGCGATAGAGCGGCTCAGCTCCGCCAGGCGCACCTCCAGGGTTTTCTCCAGGGAAGAGAAATCATGCTCACGTGCCTGTTTCACTTCCCGGATACCCTCAGAGAGGTCGCGAAGGATTTCGTTCTGGAGTTTCTGGAGCACTTCCTCAACCCTTCGTGTCTCTGTTTCTCCCTTTATTATGGCTCGATTAGCGCTTTCCAGTTCAGCCTGGGTACGGCCCACTGCAGCCTCCAGACCCTCCAGAGAAAACTTCATAGAATTCACCTGAAAAGAAGGATGCAGATTACATATATCATTTAATTTCATACACATGACATCAATATAAATGCTTATATCCATTAATTTTAGCTTTGTGTTGACATTTCTTGTACTATAGATTATGGAACATACTGGAAATGAAAAATACCACTAACCACCTAGTGTCCAATAACTAAATACTGTGCTCATCTATAAATGAAGAATACACAGGTCCCCCCCACCCCCACCCCAAATGTAGCTGATCGGCAAGGACATGTCTGACTTTGCTTTTTTTTTTTTGCACTGGAACTACAAAACTAAAGTTGTTAACAAATAACCAAATCCTATAGCCTTCAGTTTGTGTAAACTGCATGCGTAACAATTACACACTCAACACAAGTTACATAATTTGGCTTAATATCTCCAAGTGACCATAAAGTGTGTCAGAAAGTATCGGAAACCACTTTAGCAAGTTCGACATGTTCAACAACATGGTGACATGGTTTGTGAATGATGACGTAGACATGTAGCAATGTAGACTGGTTAAACTGGAGGCTAAACTTAGCTCTCACTGCTTCTGTGTAAAATTAATGGGCCAAACTTCTGACACCAAATATGATTTTGACAACATTTGGGATAAGGGAAAAAAGGTGTAAATTTCATTTTTGGCTGAACCATTCTTTTAAATTGGATGAGAAACTGCCTACGCTTTTGACAATGACTGATTATTAGATAATGTTGAGGTGGCAGTGACCAGCACGCAGAGGAGGAAGGGGGAGTAACCCAGGCTGAGGTGTTTCCACTGGCCTGAAGGAATGAATGGATCAGTGAATGAGCTCAGGCATTTTAACATTTTTGGTTTAGTCTTACAGTCTTGCATAATACCTAAAGTATTTCCTTTTTGTAAGTGTTATAAAATGTGTTTTTATTACTTTTTCTTCACTTTTTTTTGTCATTGAGGCCTAAATATAACTTTGTACACAATGTTCTTTGCTGCCAACTCATCAGGGACCAAAAGGAGGAGGGGGTGTGTTTGCTTTGCTCTTTGTCCATTTCCTGAGATCTCTTCAACAAGCAGTGCAATCTCTAATAAGAATAAAAGTTTAGTAATCAGTGAAGGTTTACTCTACCTGTTGGAGTGCATGTTCTACTCTGTGCAGCACCTCGGCGTTTTTCTGCAGGGCTTCTTCACTTTCTGAGCGGATCTGGTTCACTTCAGTCAGCACTCTCTGCAGGTAGAAGGAGGCGAAAGCAGCTCCGGACACTAAAACCATGTAGGACAGGGCAGACAGGAGCTTGGTGAGCTTTCCTGAGCCTGGTCTGGAGTTGGCAGAACTGTCTGCTTTGCTGACTTTGGGGCTCTTCTTCGCCGCGTCATCCTGAGGGTTAACAGCGGCTTTGTCGGTGGAGTTTGCGCCCTTGTTTTTGTTCTTGGAAGGCATGGCTTGTTCGGTTTGCTCTGCACTCCACAGTGTTGTGTGGGGTTTGTTACACTGAGTCTATGTGGAGTGGATGCAGCGTATCACTGAGCGCGTCGTGGCCGCTACTGCAGCCGTGGCACACACGCCGGGTTGCCAGATTGCACAGAAAGTTTCCTGAACAGTGGAGCTTTAAAGCGGTTCAATAAACCAGTCCAGCTGTTTGGTAATCTTTTAATAAAGTATGTATATAATGGAAGGAAAAAAACTTAAAAATTGTCAATAACGATTTCATTCTGAATAATAAAATTAAAGCAGCATTGAATCCATCCATTTTCTGTACCGTCGCCTGGAGACTATCCCAGGGGCCTCGGGGCACAAGGTGGGGGACACCCTGGATGGGGTGCCAACTCGTCGCATGGCACAATCATGCACACACACACACACAATTGCCAATCGGCCTACCACGCATGTCTTTGGACTGGGAGGAAACCGGAGTACCAGGAGGGGCACAAGGCGGGGGACACCTGGACACGACGCAATCATGCACGCGCACACACACAAACACTATGGACAATTTAGAGATGCCAATCAGCCTATAAAGCATGTCTTTGGACTGGGAGGAAACCGGAGTACCCGGAGGAAACCCCCGAAGCACAGGGAGAACATGCAAACTCCATGCACACAGGGCAGAGAATCGAACCCCCATCCCCTGCTAACCACTAAGCCACTGTGCCCCCCACCATTGAATCCATACTACTTAAATAGGCTGTATTAGAAGATCACACATCTGTATTTATTTGTTTTGAATAAACCTCTTATGTTCAGCGTCCACATATTCAGATTCAATAATTCAGTTGTAATAAAAATGCAAGTAGCACTGATGGTGGAAAAGTTATGGTGTTAAACCCTATAACCCTGTGTTCACACTAGCAAGTGACAAGTCACTTGTGTCGCTTGTATTTTGTCTCTTGTGGTTGTGTAGTGACCACTACTGTTACTGTTTGTGGACATGTACTGTCCAGAATGGTTTTTTTATTCCAGTGAGAAACAATAGCAGCCAAAATGTAGTGCCTATAGCCCCCTATTCACACCACGTTTGTTTAAAATGTATTTACACTTGATGTACATGCTATGTTCTAGGCTTTACTCACTTTATTGGCAGTTTGGCAAAGCACCTACCTCTTGCTCCCACTCACCAGAGGCACCAATGATCTCTATTACTTCCTTCCACGGTTTATTTTTCTATGTCATTTCTCAGCACACATTTATTTAAAGGTAGTACATGAAAGAATAAGATGAAACCACAGTTACAAGTTTTTCTTCAGTTTTCAAGCATCAGGAAGTAAATGAGAACTAACTGGTAGGAACTAAAGTTGTGAGTGAGGAACTGAAGAAATATCGGACCGCATGTGCTATAGGTTTGGACCAAGGATTCTTCTGAGCCAGTCTTTTGGATTTGTTGCTTTATACCATGTCATACCTACTTTGCACAGAATTGAGCAAATCTCAGTTGAAATGCTGCTTTGTCGCTGTTGCTGAATTTGTGGCTGTTTTGCACACACTGACAGAGAATGAATGGTCACCGGCTGCCTTGTCACTTACTAGTGAGAACGTAGGGAAAGTGGTATGCATTTAATCAGTATAACGATATGATAGAAATGTTAACAAATCCAATAATGTAATTCTTCAACAGCATATATGTATATATATATATAACCTCAAAAAATTGCATGGACTAACCAGGTCTAATTTCTCAGTATAGGCTACATAGGCTGCAATGTCTGTGTGCTTGAAACTGCGCAATCTGGCAACATTGGTGATGATCCTCGGAGAACGGGGTGTTCTCTCTCCACAACCAGCTGCAAACTTTTCAAAATTACAGTGAATCTGAGATGACTTAAAGAAAGAGGAGAGGTTAGGATAAAAAAAAAACAAATTATAGTGTTATAATATTTATAAGATTATTTACAAGTCATGGAGAGAAATCTACAGACAAAACTCTAGACAGATAGATAGATAAATAGAGAGAGAGAGAGAGAGAGAGAGAGAGAGTCTTGATCTATAATGTCCTTAGCTAAGATATCAATGCATATTGATAAAGATGCATATTATCATATATTGTCATTATGTATATTGGTCAGTATGACGTCTGAAATTTGGGCTGTATGGCTGTGATTGAAAAGGCTTTTGTGCAGGATGTCGGCTGAACACAAGCTCCGTTTGGCTCGTTTGGTTGTGCCACCCCTCTGACGTGGCGAATTCCTGCACAGCCGAACTGCACCATCATTTTCTTAAAGAGAGATCACTAACAACTTTTCACTCTGCAGCGCCATTGAACACTGCACGGCTCTGCACTAAGAGCTCTGAAAACATAAAGATGAGCAGCAGCTGAGTGTAGAACCACATGAACAAATCCACACACATCTAACCATCATCCTTCCTTTTCTTTTCTTTTCTTTTCTTTACTTTTCCTTTCTTTTCTTTTCTTTACTTTACTTTACTTTACTTTACTTTTCTTTTCTTTTCTTCTCTTTTCTTCTCTTTTCTACTCTTTTACTTCTCTTTTACTTTCTTCTCTTTTATTTCCTTCGCTTTTCTTTACTTTACTTTTCTTTTCTTTTACTTTTTCTTTTCTTCTCTTCTCTTTTACTTTGTTTTCTTTTCTTCTCTTTTACTTCTCTTTTACTTTCTTCTCTTTTCTTCTCTTTTTTGCTCTTATCTTTTCTAGTATTGCTATCTAGAAGCACTGATCATGGTTTCTTTCTTTCTTTTTTTTTTTTTAATGATTGTTAATATGGACATTATCTATAGGCTTTCTATTTATCCTACACTAAAATATCTCCAAAACTGACAGATATTTGTAGGCTGGTTCTTAAATATTTACACACAAATTATATGCTGCTGCCTATTTTTCTGATATATTTATTTACTGTCCTACGTAACATACACTCACTGAGCACTTTATTAGGAACACTACACTAATACTGGGTAGGGCCTCCCTTTGCTCTCAACACAGCCTCAATTCTTCATGGCATGGATTCCACAAGATGTTGGAAACATTCCTTTGAGATTCTGGTCCATGTTGACACGATTGCTTCAAGCAATTCCTGCAGATTTTTCAGGTGCGTTTTCATGCTGTGAATGATTTTTGCTTTGTGATAAGATGCATTATCATGCTGGAGGGAGCCATTAGAATATGAGTAAATTGTGGCCATGAAGGGATGCACATACTCAAACAGGCTGAGGCATTCAAGCGATGATTGATTGGTATTAACTGGCCCAAAGTGTGCCAAGAAAACATTCTCCACACCATTACACCACGTCCACACAAGGCAGGTTGGGTCCATGGATTCATGCTGTTGGTGCCAAACTCTGACCCTGTCATCTGTGAGCCTCAGCAGAAATCGAGATTCATCAGACCAGGCTTCGTTTTTCCAGACTTCAACTATCCAGTTTTGGTGAGCCTGTGCCCACTGCAGCCTCAGCTTTCTGTTCTTGGCTGAGAGAAGTGGAACTTGACGTGGTCTTCTGCTGTTGTAGCTCATCCACCTCAAGATTCAACGTGTTGTACATTCTGAGATGCTTTTCTTTCTTTCTTTTTTTTTTAAAAAGTGACTTGTGGCCAAGTATGGTGACCCATACTTGGAATTTGTGCTCTGCATTTAACCCATCCAACCGCACACACACAGTAGTGAACACGCACCCAGAGCAGTGGGCAGCCTTTGTTTTTTTGCTGCAGCGCCCGGGGAGCAGTTGGGGGTTCGATGCCTTGCTCAAGGGTCTCACCTCAGTCGTGGTATTGAGGGTGGAAGAGAGCGCTGGTCATTCACTCCCCCCACCTACAATCCCTGCCGGACCTCAGACTCGAACCCACGACCTTCAGGTTTACTTTTGGGTTGCAAGTCTGACTCTCTATCCATTAGGATGCATGTTTTTTCTTTATTGCACCATTCTGAGTAAACTCTAGAGACTGCTGTGTGTGAAAATCCCAGGAGATCAGCATTTATAGAAACACTCACACCAGCCCGTCTGGCACCAGCAATCATGCCATGGATAAAATCACTGAGATCACACTTTTCTGATTGGTTGATCTGAAGCTGCTGGCCCGTATCTGCATGATTTTATGCATTACACTGCTGCCACATGATTGGCTGATTAGATAATTGCATGCAGTAGGAGTACTGGTGTTCCTAATAAAATGCTCTGTGAGTCATACTGGTACTATTGCTGTCAAATCCCTGCTGTCAAATCCCTGTATTTATCTACCTTCTCATGTTATATTCTTCCTATCATACTGCTATGACACTGTCATCTCCATGAGGGAATAATAAATTTTAGCTTATCTTTATGTTACGTTATTTTCTGAAATATTGTGGATGGCCATGCAATCTAGAATAAAGACCTTTACTTTATCTTTTTTTTTTTTAAAGTCTGATTTATTCAATTTGCTCACTATCTTAAATACACACCAACTGTACACACAGAACAATTGCCATACAGCAATTTTGTATAGCAAATAGGTCTATTGGCATATTGGCATAATATCATGGTATAATACTAAAAAAGTAATTATATATACATATAAAATGTAATAAACAAACAGTATTGCGTTTCATTTGTGACAATGTGCCACACTGAGCATAAACCTTCGTTGGACTGCTCTTACATTGCTTTTCATTAAAAAAAAAAAAAAAATCATCATGATGTTGCTTTTTCAGTTAAACAATGACACTGCATCAGAAAAGAATGTACTTCCCCATTGCATTTAATTTTTATCAGTGTGTTGCAGTTGCGCAATCACTGTGCAATCACATCTATAATCCGTATGCAGTGGCATGGAAGGCATTGCCATCCATATAAAGGAACATCATTTTTAAAGCAACAACATTTTTCATTCCTCCTCCATTGATTGTTGAACTCATAACCATCAAACTTTTCAGAACTGCTCCTAAAATATGATAGGTTGAGTGGAGGTTATTATAACAGCAAGGGGGACTAAATCTGGAATGAGATGTTCAACAAAAACGTATAGGTGTGATGGTCAGGTGTCCACAAACGTTTGGCCATATAGTGTTAAAGTGTTAATATGACTTAAATACTGTACATAGTCAGATAGCAGGACCTAAGAGTTCATTCACTCATCTTCAGTATTCCCTGAAGTTCAGGGCAGTGGTGGTTTCAGGAACTCTGCATGAAAGGCAGGTTTACACCCTGGAAGGCACTGCATGCACTATGCACACACAATCACACTTAGGGCCAATTTAGTGTGGACCTAGGAGTTATTATATTTCTTAGACTTACTTTCAGCAATGTTGTGAATGTAAGATATAAAAAAGGAGGCATTTGTTTGTGTTTATGTTTATGTTCTCCAGCACAATCCCATTTCTATGCTCACTCCACTTCCTGTAGATGCCTGCGTCATATTTAAACCTCTGATGCTTGCCTGCAAAACCAAAAAAAAAAAAAAGAAAAGAAAACAGACCAGCACCCATCTACCTTAAACCACCTACCTTATCACACCCCACTCTGCTACACACTTCCTTTGAGCCTCTAGTGTGGCTTGATTGGACCCACCATCCCTCAGGGTGCAAGGAAGACATGCATCAAGGTTCTTGTTAGTTCTGGCACCCAGATAGTGGAACGACCTTCCCCTGCTGTCTGAACAGCTTTGTCTTCAAACAAAGACTAAAGACCTACATCTTCGCCAAGCACTTGTATTAGCAATTGTCTTGTGTTTTTCGTTCTGTATTAACCCTCTACCCCAAGAGGGTTTTTAAATTGATGGTACTCTTAGTCCCTGACCTAGTGAACTATCATGCGTGATGTGTTTTTGATAGAAACTACAAAGCACTGCTATGAGTCGCTCTGTACAAGACCATAAATATAAGTGTAAATGTTGAGAATATTTACAGTACTGACATGATCTACAGAGTTGAAGATTAAGTCTACTGAAACAATAATAATAATAATAATAATAATAATAATATAGTATAATTTCAAATGTTAAATGTAGCTGCGAGCAGCAATTATTGGGGTCCAAGCACTTTAAGAACTTGCGTAAAAAGATATTATGTGTACCAGTTCCATGATATTAGGACAAATTATACAGAAGTTATAAGCAAAAATAGCAATTTTTCATATCTCGAGACAAGTAGGTGGCGCTGTTACAAAACTGCTCTTGTACCTTCAGGTCATGGTTGTTATAAGACGCACCGAGTTTGGTGTCAATACGCCAAAGCATTGCAGAGGTATAACCCCGTGTTCATTTCGGCATGCTCCATCATATTCGTTGACGCATTATTAAGCGAACAGTTTGGTCTTAAAATTCTTTAAATAACATTTGGTCTTCATTGTCTGAAGATGATCTGAGCAAAATTTGGTGTTCCGAAGTTCCGAAGAAAGGTCCAGGAGGAGTTCGCAAAAGTAGGTTTTACAAAAAAATTCAAAATGGTGGAAAATTTGATGGAAAATCTGAGGGAAATGAAATCAGAGATATACATTTTATTTGTCGTGAGCCAATGATATAAGACACTTTTTCAGACACCCTGCTGAAAAAAACAATAGAAACCCTCGCAGAATTTATAATGGTTTTAATAGTTATAATGGGAATTGTATTGGTTTTAATGGAAACTCTAATGGTCTCTATGGGTCTCTACTGGTAATTCGTTGCCTTCTATTGGTGGCATGTTACCATTAGGGACTAATAATCAGAGGCGTAGTTACAGGACAGACAATTGCCTGGGGCCCTGCATTCTGAGAGGCCCCTGAGGACTGATCATTTAAATAATCAGAAATTTTCATCTTAAAATAATGCAGCATTTGCTTTAGCTAAGGCTCGTAAGTGGCGTTTTTTAAGATGACAATGTACTGTGAATAGTTTAAGATAGACATTCCTATGTTCTGTTAGATCTGTAGACTTGTAGACTACTTTTAAATGTACATTGTATAATTATATCTCTGGGTAACATGAAGACATAATAACAAAAATCTTTCAGTAGGGCCCCATGCACATTTATTTTCCCTGGGGCCCCCACATAATCCTCTGCCAAGAATGATAACGGTTTTAATGGCTAGCTGATGGTTTGTAATGGTATTTGTAATGAAAACCATTACAATTTCTGTGATGGTTTTTATTCTTTTTTTTTTCAGCATGGTTGCATCCGTGACAAAAGGTTCAAAAGTTACGGCCATTTTTGTACATTTGTATTGTTTTGCCTAACCCTCAAAGTTTCAAGTCTCTCTACAATTTGGCCTTCATGATCAGATTTAGAGCATAATAATAATAATAATAATAATAATAATAATAATAATAATAATAATAATAATAATAATAATCCCTTCAAAAACAATAGGGTTTCAGTTCAGTTCAATTTGCTCTTATAAATTATAATTCATTTTATACTTTAGTTCATGTATAAAAACACACATGCTCAACAGTTAATTGTCATTCCACAGATATTGCACATATATATATATATATATATATATATATATATATATATATATATGTATATATATATGTGTGTGTGTGTGTGTGTGTGTGCGTGTGTGTGTGCGTGTGTGTGTGCGTGTGTATATACCACACAAATAGAACTCTAGCATTTGTACGTACACACAGATCTATTTTCTTGTTTCTATAATTTCTGTTGTTTCTACTATTTCTATTATTTCTATTGGATAGGTATTTATGGAAATTCTTTTCTTTTTTTTGATGTTACTCCTCCTACTTGTGCTGCTGCATCTTATCTTATCTTATCTTATCTTATCTTATCTATTATTTATTTGTTTATTTATTACTTTTTTTATTATTTATCTCTTATTATCTATTATTTATTTCATCTTATTTATTTATTTATTTAATCTTATCTTTTATTTATTTATTTGTTTGTTTGTTTGTTTGTTTGTTTAATCTTATCTTATCTCATCCATAAGACCCTTATCATTGCTTTCCACCAGGTGTAAGTGAGCAGTGTCCAGGCCGGTAGGGGGCGCTTTATAAACCTGCTGGTTTGCGGCGCTGAAACATAAAAAAAACTGCAGAAGAAGAAGACTTTTCGCGCCACATAAAAAGAAAAACTATGAAGCGACGTGAACATGGCGTCGTCCAGCAACAGCAGCAACAAACAACTTACTGACGAGCAAATTATCAACCGCTGGAGTTTTGACTTTTACGTTTCTAAAGCTTTCGAGGCGTTTCGAAATGAAGACTATGACAGTTTCACCCAGCTCAGGAACCTTATCGAAAGTAAGTTGGGTTTTGTCTCTGTGCTAACTAGTTAGCATGTTCACTTCACTTCCTTTACTCCTGTTTACTGTTTATTAAGTCGAATATAAACACGTACAAGTTATACAACACAGTTAGGATATAATGTTAGTCATAATAACAACAAGGAGAAGCTTAAATAAACAGATTTAAAAACTAAAACACCTAAACTGCTTGGTACTGGATATAATGAAATCACTGTCATGTTAAAGAGTAATTATAAATTCAGTTTTTTAATCTGTTTTTTTCTTGGAGGAATAATTTGCAAGCCTACTTGTTTACACTGCAGTTATGACCAGGTGAGACCAATAACCTGGAGTGCTTCCTGTCACACCTGAGTAAACTGGAGATGTCAAGATATTAAAGGAAAACTCCATCCTAAATGACATGTATATCAAAAATATAATCAATATGTCATTTTCCTTGTGCAAGAGATTCATTTATGATTCATTTCTGAGTTTTTTTTGGTTTCAACTTCCTTCTAAAAGTTTGTAGACACCTGATCATCAGATACAGTATGTGCTTGCTGAACATCTCAGTCCAGATTTAGTCCCACTTTGCTGTTATAATAAGCTCCATTCTTCTGGGAAGGCTTTCCACTAGATGTTGGAGCGTGGCTGTGGGGATTTGTGATCGTTCAGCTACAAGAGCATTAGTGAGATCAGGCGCTGATGTTGGTGAGGAGGTCTGGGGTTCAGTCGGTGCTCCAGTTCATCCCAAAGGTGTTCAGTGGGGTTGAGGTCAGGGCTCTGTGCAGGACACTCGAGTTCTTCTACTCCAACCTTCACACACCACGGAGCTCGCTTTGTGCACAGGGGCATTGTCATGCTGGAACAGGTTTAAGCCTCTTAATTTCAGTGAAGGGAAATTGTAATGCTACAAATGCATACAAAGACATTCTATACAACTGTGTACTTCCAACTTTGTGGCAACAGTTTGGAGAAGACCCAGATATGGGAGTGATGGCCAGGTATCCACAAACTTTTGGCAGTATAGTGCACCTGCTGATAGTGGTACCATTGGGATTTAGTCCTCGATTCATTTCCACCTAAAGAGAGCAATGCAGCAGTGCTTTCGTTGTTTAGTTTGTCCAGCTCCACTCAGCAGTGTCAGGTTTGTATACTGAAACACAAAATGTCCTCCTGTGACGTCAGCGCGTCACACGTCACCTCTCAAGAATAACGAAAATACAGCACCAACCAACAAATTAGCACCAGAAACACTAAACACATCACGAATATTTTAGTCTAAACATTAAATGAGTTGCAGAATGGATTGTTCCTTTAAAGTACAGTAAAGCCTTGAGCCTGCCAATTGCACATGTTTTGATTTAGTGTTTTTATGTTTCAAAATGAAGGTTTGGTGGTCAGACCGATTGATGGACACACTGACATGGCCATCAAACTGCGATTCATGCAGTTCCTCTCACGGATCAACGAGGGAGACAAACTTGGTAAGTCTGTCAACATGAGATACTATTTAAAATGTGTCTTATTTTATTCGACTTGTGGCTCCACCGATGTCTCATTGCCAGTTTTTATTTGCAGATGTTACATTTCAGAAGCCTCTAACACCTCTAGAGTCGGCACTGAGCGTGTTAGAGTCCATCTGTACAGAAATGGATGTGGCTCAAGAGATACTGGAGCAAGTTCACACCTCAATCAGGGAAATGGTGAGACCCGAGATGTGAAACAAGTAGGGCTGTAACTGACGGTTATTTTTGATAATTAATTATTTTATTTTTATGATTGGTGAGTTAGATTCCAATCAACCAATATTACAGCAGAACTCCTAACTAGGCTTTAATTAAATAACAGGTCATTAACTGCAAAACAATATTATTGAATAGTGTAAAACAAAACAACTTCTTAAAACAATTGTCTTTTTTTTATTGCCAAAATTTAATCACTGATATTTAAGCATTAAAAGTTAACAGTTGTCACCATTCTGTCCTTTTAGTTGCTTATCCAGATCTTTATTAAGCAAAGAATTTCATTTCATTTCGACTTCACCTTTACAGATTTTAGCTGAATACCCCTGACATAACCCAAGTAACCTATAATCCTGAAATTTGATCAATTTTGTTGATCAGTTGTTGCATTAGTGTTTTGTCCTGACTTATGGTTCTGGTCTATGATATTAAAATAAGATGTTTGTTTGTATTCCAGCTTATTGTTGTTTGCATAAAAAGCAAACAGTTTGAAAAAGCTCAGGAGATGCTGCTTAAACACTTTCCAAAAGGCATGGATTCAGCTGGCAAGGTACATTACTATTTGTAACACTGTTATTGTAAACACTGTTATTGTATTGGGGTCAGTATATATGGCCAGTATGGGAGATGTGTCTCAGATATTCCTAGACTTTTATGTGGTGTATTTCATCCAGTTGTGTATTCATGTGGAGAATAATAAATCATCTGTGAACCTTTATCCTCCTGTTTTGTAGAAAAAGCTGTACGTAGATCTGATGAAAAGACGATGCAGCACACATTCAGTTCTGAACATGATCTCGTACAGCGAATTCAAACAGGACATGCTGGACTTCATTGACAAACTCCACCACATTGCAGAGCCTTTTCTAGTCAAGGTATGACTTTAAGGCTTTATGGATATTAGCTAGTTTTTTTTTTTTTTTTTTTGAATTAAAGTTTTTATTGCTTTTTTTTTTTTTTTTTTTTTTTTGGAAGGCTGATGGGTAACAGAAATACAACATTACCATAACTATGCAAGGTTACAGATTTTTACAGGCACATTTTAACCATGTAATAAAATACAGTGCAAGACAGAACACAAAATAGTTGTCTATTGAGACCTTACAGTAATATATGTCCAGAACTCTTCCCATGTAGACAACCCCTCCTCTCTAACAAATATTAGTTAGTTTTTATTATCTAACTGGCAACCTTTAGATATCAGTTTCTCAGCTGTGTTAAATCACGAGCCCTTATTCATATATCTGCCAGGGTGCATAATGTGGCTATTCATTTAAGTCTTATTTTGTTTCTATTTTATATATAAAAGTTAAAAATTCAAATGAAAAATTTGTCGATCTCACACACACACAACCATACACAGTACGACATGCACACACACAGTGAAATGCTTTTGCGACTGTTTGTGACAGAAAAATAGATTTTGCATAAACCAGAATTTACTTTTATACATGTAGAAAAGGAAAAATATAAAAATATAATATAAAGGATATAAAAGATAGATGGCAGCAACAGTATGGTCTATATTTGGAATAAAGTTCAGATATGTGCAGTTATGTGTGCAATACAATGCTTCGGGCTGAGGTAGTTGCAGTGAAAATAACAGCATATATAATAAACATTTATAAATTTAGGGTAATATGAGTATATTAACAGGAATGTAGGGGGTGTGGATGTTGTGCAAGCAACTCCATGGTCTAGTCCTATGTGTTGTCCTGGTTGAAGCCCTGAATGGTCTGTGGGAAGAAACTCCTCCTCATTCTCAGGACACAGAAGCGCTTCCCTAACTGCAACAGAGAGAGGAGTCTATTGTTTGGAAATTGTTCCCTCATTGTGATCATTAGGAGCAGCTTATGCAAAAAAAAAAAAACAAAAACAAAAAATGATGAAGTTATTCATAGTTGCCTCACTACTTACTTTTGCAATACGTTGGATTGATGCTTTTACTTGCCTGATGGGCTAGCTATGAAATATTTAATTTGTGCATCTTTGGTGATGGTGGTATGTTCTGTTTATTTAAAATTAAACTAAATGCATATCATCATAACTATAACTAAATAAAACTATAAATGTAATAGATAATTTGTAATAATATTATGCAAAATAATCATGATGATCATTTTAAATGAGCTCTTGCAGCTCTATTTGATCCCCAGGGCGAAAGGACACCATGTATGTCACCGTTCCTAAAATAAAAGATGAACTTTTGACTGCAGCGTCACCATCCTGATCAGTGTTTAAACAATAAAGACTGGGATGCCATATAATGCATAGCCTTCACTGTCATTGCAGGCAGGTGTAACAGTTTTTCATATTCTGTGTAGTTAGGCTGGTTAACATTCATGATTTGTTTTCTTTAAAGTTGGTCAAGGTCTCGAGGCGAGGAAGGACAGTAGACGTTGGGGCCGCACGTGAGCCTCAAGCCGTTAGGAGTATCAGCGTGCAGTCCTGTACACAGGACAGAGCGAACACTGAACATACAGTTCTCCTGCACCATTCTCCATCCAATTCGCAACAGAGCACACCAACCAAAAATAACCTAAGGTGTGTACATAGTTACTGCTTGAATGATTTATTGTAAACAGCTTCTCACAATCAGTATTTACCAAATTGTTCTAGCATGTTAATGGTTTCATTTCATGGCCCACAGCACTGAAGCATTCAGTGATTTTCTTGTTTATCATGTGAGATTAATTGGTAGTTAATCGTCAAGCGTTTGATTTGAAACATGCTTTAGGTCCCATGTCTAAAATCAGTTCTAGAGCTGGACACTATGAAGATATTATATTGATATTGGACCTCATGTATCAAACTGGATACAAACTAATTTATTCATAAATCTTTCACAGGAGCATTTACACAAGCGTGGTTAGTTTAGGGGAAAAACACTGTCGTATTATACAAGATATTCTGAGTAAATCTACGATCGTTACTTACAGTAATAAGGAGCTGTTCTTGTAAGTCTAGACAATATATTTTGGTAAATTTTTACCTTCACAGATTTTAAGGTGGCACTGCATGAAAATGGCTTGAAATATCACCATATATTTGAATCCAGCCCTAATGAGCACTGGATTAAACATTAGTATCCATGTTCTCTCTCCTTTCGCAGAGCTCGTTCCCCTGCTGTTTTGGTAACAGTGCACCTGACCCGGGGCAACCTGAGGGCCATCTATCCCAAGCTTGCTGAGCACTTTTCTGTCTCTGTCCCCTTCACTCAGCTGGAGGATGAGGTGGAGTGTGAGGCACAGCAGGAGAATGAAATAGATCGTAACATGGAACTTTGTCTCAAACTCACAGAGACTCCAATGGAGGAGTTTTTGGAAGAAAAGGAGCAGAGTTTGTGCGTGTGTGAAGAAAGACCCTCTGATGACAGTTTGCAGTCACAGCAGCGATGCGTTGCATCTTGTGTGCAGTCTGATGCCAGCAGTCAAACTAAAGTGACCCTGAAACCCTACACAAACCAACAGGAGCAAGAAAGTTCAGAGGACACACCTTCACTAGTAGATACACATGTCCATCCACCTGCTTCGTCTGCTGAGAAAGGCAAGAAGGGACCTGCTGGTGTTGTGTCTGCAGTGAGTGTAGCACAGTTAGTGATGGAGGAGGACAGTCTGCTGAGTGAAACGTCTGATTCTCAACAGACTCCCAGTTCACTGCAGGTACACTCTGACGGAGAGGATCCCCTCAGCTCGCTGTCCGTCAGCTCTACACCTGTCCGGAAATACCGCGGACCAGCTCCTCGCAGGTGAACTCCAAAAACGTGCTCGTATTGCCATCTGTACTGGAAAGAATTTTTTTTTCTTTTTGGATAAAGTCTTTTGTCTTTAGTCTAGGTCTGTGTTTCTCAGTCCTGGTCTTGGAATACCACTGCCTTGCACATTTTGGTGTTGTCACTGCTCCCAACTCACCTGATTTACCTCATCAGCTAAAAGGGAAAACGCCAAAAATGTACTCCAGGACCCGGGTTGAGAAATACCGCCCAAAGTCAAATATATTTTCCACGTTATGTGTCGGGTACCAGTTCTTTCTTTCTTTCTTTCTTTTTCTTTTTTTTCTCCATGCAAAGATTTTCATCAATCCCATTAACTCCAAACCTGAACTATAATATATATATATATATATATGTATGTATGTATGTATGTATGTATGTACACCCTAACCCTGGCATCCATTTACTTGCATTTCACTGCATGACCAAAATAAATTTGTGCATCTGCAAGTCACCTTATAAAACCCTGAGGCTTTTGAGTCCTAACATTAGATCAGCATGCATTGCTTTTTATTTTAAAAGTTTTGACCCATTCATTAGTCACCAGGTTTGTTAACATCCATTGTGATGCATATGTGAAGATTATATCCAAAGATTACTTTATTTGTTTATTATTATTATTTTTAAGAAATTGGTTTCAAGTTTGTATTTTTTATTTATTTATTTAATTATATATTCAGCTCGTGTTTGTTTTCCATCATTGTAAGAGTTCAGTAATTAATTCTGATTCTCCCTTTGCGTCACTTCCCTACTATTGTGCCGATTGCTCTAAAACAATGAATTTTGGCTCATCACAGGAAGAATATCCGCAGTGAGCCAGAGCCTGCTTCCCACCAGCAGCTCGACAAGCCTCAGAACTGTTCCACCCCCAGCAGAGTGGACAACAGCCCTCCTCCTGCCCAACACACACCTAGTAAGAAATATCAGAAACAAGCAACGAAGAGGTGAGTCTCATCCAAAAACTCTTTTCTTATTTTAATTTTAATTTTACTTCACCAGTGTTTATCAATGACTGTTTAGTTCATTCCATAAATCTAAATGTTTTATGTTAGTTGAGTTCTTGCGTAGTAACTGAATTGTGTCCCGCAGGCAGCACACAGGGAGCGAAGGACAAAGTGAAGAAAGTGTAGAAAGCATTGTGGTAGACTCTCCACCATCAGCAAAACAGCCTGTATCCTCCTTTAAACGGTGTGTATTTGCCTCATTAGTCTCCGCTTTACTGCATCTTTCTTACTTCTGATCAGTTTGTAAACATTATTTCAGCTCATTTTGAGAGATTGGTGTCATTCATAAGCAGCTAATTGCAGCTGGTGCAGTCAGTCACGGTTTAGTGGCATTGTAAAAGAAGTTAGGTTATTAACAAATTAATAATAGCCTTAGGTCAGTATTTTAGCTCTCCCTACAACAATAAATGAGTTTGCATATGTGATGATTAGTATGAAGTAATATGTATGATGTTGTAGGAGGCATTGGATGGATGTGTCTGGAGCCCAGGAAGAGTGGAGTGATGAGGAGTCACTGTTCAATGTTTCCACTAAAACAACCAAAGGTACAGTCTCTCTTATGTCTTTATGTAAAAAAAAAAATACTTGTGGAAAGGGTCATATATTTTTGCTCAGGTCTTTGGAACAAAATTACAGTGCAGTTACTGGGCAAAGATTTGTTGTCTAATCAAAGATATAATTTTGGATGCTAATAACTGGGTTTAACTGGTAAAAAATTATAAAAATACTAAAGATTCTGACTAAAATAAAGGACTATATGCAAAAGATTAGCGCATCAAGATGCTAAGATATGCATATGCAATGATAATTTGGAAAAGAGGTTTTGTTGAGAGTGAATTTGCCTTTTGCTGTTTTTTTTTTTTTTTTTTTTTTTTTTTTTTTTTCTTTCTTTTTTCTTTTTTTTTTTTTTTTAAAGGTCAAAGCTCAAATGACAGCCATTCCAAAAGGAAGGTGAGTGAATTTCATTCTATATACAATGGCACTTTAAAGTCTTATTAGACAGGCTTCGAACCAAGAGTTTTCTGATGCAAAATTTTTCTGTTTAAAAAATATTTTTCTATGAAGACAATAAATATGGGATATGGGGAATATTTTACAAATACTCATAAAACATCTTTTTATTTGGCTTTAGTGGATATATTTTGTTGATACTTGAAGTGGGGGAAAAAAACCCTTTTGGTTAGGGAAAATGTTTAAATGATGCGTTTGAAGTTTAGTGTTATGTGACTCAGAAAAACCTTAATGTCACTGGGCAAGAAGAGATTTGTATACTAATTTAAAAATTTTGCTAGGCCAGGCGTATGTTAGCATGTAAAAATAATGACTTATGTTAACAGAAATGCTTCTTTTTGAAAACATAAGAAGATTTAGGTAAAACAGCAGGACTGAGGAAGGGACAAGCAACTTTCATAGTTTTATGATTTTAGGTATTTATTAGTTTAACTGTTGAGAAACAGCATGAGAGCTATATTTGAAAGAAAGCTATGACGCATTAAAAGGAAAAATACGTGAAATTCTTGATGGAAACGTGTTGAACTCAGTCCCAGACTGAACATGATGTAAGACAGAGCAAATTGTGTGAAATGTGTATAATTGCCCTCTGGTTATGTAGGAGACGTTTGCTCAGAAGTATTCACTGTATTTCTGTTGCAGAAGTGGACTGATGAAGAGTCTGACTGGGTGAAGCAAGGAGTGGCTCGTTACGGAGAAGGACGTTGGGAGAGGATTAGAAGTGCGTTTCCTTTCAAAGGCCGCACGGCAGTCAATATCAAAGACCGCTGGCGCACCATGAAAAAATTAAAGATGGTGTAGGATTGTAAACATGACAACATGTAAATAAAACAAATGTTAAGAGATATTTTTGTACATACACTCACTGTCTACTTTATTGGTGTCACCTGTGCACCTTCTCGTTCATGTAGTTATCCAATCAGCCAGTCATGTGACAGCAGCACAGTGCATAAAATCATGCAGATACAGGTCAAGATTCTGATGTTTGACGCGAACATTAACTGAAGCCCTTGACCTGTATCTGCATGAGTTTATGCATTGTGCTGCTGGCACAGTGTGTACATGTGTTCCTAATAAAGTGGACAGGGAGTGTATATCTAAGAAGGTATTTTTTGAAATTGAAGAAGCTTTATGTTAATGCACATGTGAAGATATTTGTTTTGAATCCTTGTGTACAGCATCCTGTCAAGGTTGAGTAAAAGTTGTAATAAACATCAAAAAGCAACACTGATGTCGTTAGGGTACGTATAAAAATGTTTTTTTTTTTTTCTTTTTTTGGTTTTTTTTTTCCTCAGCAGTATGTGACAGAGATCTGTACCAGTTAGGTCTGAATTTTAGAAGTGCAAAAATGCCCCAGGTAACGAAATGGCTGTGTTTCTATATATTTATAGAAATGTGTATAATATAAGTGAAATGCTCGGTCAGGGATATTAATTATCCAAGTGCAGGTATAATGACCTTTCTAATACATTCAACAAAACTGTAGATGTCTATCTTTAATCTACACTTGTATAAATGTTTATACATTTTTTCACGTGTGTGATTAAATTCCTGTACGCCTGCATTTAAATTTAAGTTTTACAGTGCAGCCCTTCAGAAAGGTGTGCAGGTATGAAAAAATGTCATCTTTGCTCCTCTGTTGTATATTCTGAACATATTTTTGTTCACAGAACATGATTAAAAACAAATCATGTAAAGCAGTGATTGCATGCAGTGGTTAATTCTGACATGGCAGCCAAGTCTAAGGGCTTCTAATGTGATGAGGTTTACACACTTTATACCCTGCATCAGAGAGCACTGTTGTGTAGTAAATGAAGAAAGCCGCGTGTTAAACAACTGTTACGTGAACAGAGTTTAATATCACACTCACATTTCAGCCAAGACATACATCAACCTCAGTAACACTTTGTGGTGTCTACAAAAACATTAACTACGTCAAAATGTACCTCAAAGGGATAAATAGCTGAAGTGACAGGATCAAATACCTCCATGTTCAGCATTATCATTTCCTTTATTTGTACAGTAAACCCAATTTAAATGTTCAACTGTCTGGCCAGAAACCTGTATTTATGGTTGATCATACTCACAGTTAAACTTTAAAGCACATTTATTATAAAGGTAAGGTCATGGAACAAGTTTGAGGAATAGTGTTTTGCACTTTTGTCTCAAAAGAGGACGGTTTATTTAGAATCCAGCTGATTATAAATCCTATGGATAATGGATGGATAAAAATCTGTGGACATTTGATGGCTCACTAGTGGATCATAGCCAATGCATGCTCCTTAGTAATATTTATGGTGTTATTACATAAATGTATTTAATTTGGTGTATGTGTATATATATATATATATATATATATATATATATATATATATATATATATATATATATATATATATATATATATAGGAAGGGGCTGTTATTGAGAGATTAGCCTGCTCAACTGTATCTACTTTATCTTATTAATATGGGAGTATTTTGACTTACATCTGTATAAAAGATGGTGTCTGACCAATGACAGTAAAATGATGTCAGACACTGAGAAGACACAATGTTCGTAATAACAAATCAACTGGATTTAGTATGGAATGAGCACAAATTCTTTCAGAATGATAGGTGTGTAAACTCTGAGTCCAGTGTTAGCACTCGCATGCCTTTTTCTCCACTGTGTTTATGGGGCTGTCAATCGTTTTGGTGTTGGAACGCAGTAATATGCGCGGAGAATCCATGTGATATCCGTCCTCCTTTACAGCTAGTCCATTGCACGCCAGTAGCTCACGCGCCATCACGATGAAGGCCTGATCCACGTTCTGGGCTTCCTTTGCTGAGGTTTCCAGTGCAACTACAATTCCTTTCTGCTTTGCCAGTGTGCATGCTTCATTAAACTCAACCTGTCTCTCAGACTCCAGGTCACACTTGTTACCTGCAAATGAGAATAGATAGTGTATTCTGGGAAATGCACAAAATAGACCTATCAAGACACAGGCTATGACAAGTATATAGTATTGTTCCTATGAGTCTTATTATTCTTAAGACGATGTAGGCTTAGACTGCACCAGATATGATAAGGCCAATTTGTTGCATCACTTGTAAAACTCTGGATAGAAGAATTCTAAAGATGAATAAATGTAAATGCAAGTGACCTTCAGACCTTACCAGGAGGCATTTTGGCAAAGCTTGGTAAAGGGTGCAAATCTGTTTGAGCTGTTTTTAAGCTCACAGAAACGACGTTACTGTGTTTACCTATGAGGGCCAGTAGGACATTGGCAGCTCCATACTGCTCCATCTCTTGGACCCACTGTGGTATAGTGTCGAACGTGGATTTGCGGGTGATATCGTAGGTGATCATAGCTGCATGTGCACTGCGGTAGTAGCTTTGTGTGATGGTGCGGAAACGCTCCTGCCCTGCCGTGTCCCAAACCTGCATCTGTGACAGAGGACATGGAGTTAGACTTTTCCGAGACAACGTCTCAAGAGAATCTGCATGTGCAAGCATAAGCAAGGAAAAAGCTCTTGAGAGATATCAGTTGTGAGATTCTAGGTCCTGAGTGGTGCCATTGTCTAAGGTTTTACCCTAAGTTGGGGAAATCTGTGGATAAGAGTCCAAGGCTGCATAATAAGAAGGATTTGTTTCCTGATCAGCTCTTCTGAGTTACTTGCTGAAAAATCCAGGTTAGTCTAACCAGCTGCCAAGTTAAACCATATTTCCTAGCTGGTACGCTATATCCCAGCTTCTTCATTATTTCAATAGATTGAACAAAAATGTTTTTGTAATTGTCTTACTGTTATCTACATTTGTAGCATTACTTGTCTATGACGTAGTAGTGGAAATTCTGTTTCCAAATACCAGCTGGAAAAGATGATCTATCAGCTTTACCAGCTCAGCCTGTGTTTTGGCAGCTAGCTGCTGGTCAGGCTAAGCCGAATTTTTCAGCAGTGTTGTCATTTTCACAACTGACATCTCAGGAGATTTGCCATTGCCTCTGTTAATTAGTGGAATGCCAGGGACATTTATGTAAACAGAATAGGGTAATTAGTGCTCTCCTCCAAGCGTGTTTCGTGCAACAATTTGGGAAAGTGCGATTACTGGCTTCACTTAGATCAGAGGACGCTCATTATAGCCTTCATCCTCCTGGACAGTAGCCGCTGTACAGTAGAAGGAGACATACTGTAGGTCATGTGGTGGGAACTTGTAATTAGATATTGTGAGAAAACTGGATAAGGAAAAAGCCCGTGCTTTTGGCTGGATCGTCTCAAATAACCTGGCAGCTGATCCACACATTCGTAAATGCTGTTTTTGTTTTCTTATTAGTTTCGATGTACTTACTCTACATTGTACAGTACATAGTAGTTACTCAGTAATATGTTATAACATACAGAATGAATGTTATTTTGCATAGTTTATAGAAAGTACTTGTGGCATTCGTGTTAGTCATTTTGAAGGTGCCTGAAGGTGAATAGATGAGAGCCACTGCTTCATATGTCTCACATCCCACTGAGATTTTGCGGATCTCTGAAGACCTGGTGTGCTATAGCAACCTAACACACCTGCAACTCGCACACCAGACTTCTATCCCAAGCCATGTTCCATTCTTACCTCTCTGTGTTTTCATACAAAGCTACATATGAATTTTTGATGTGATACTGTATCAGATTTTTTGTGTTGGCCGTTAATATGACCAGCTTTCTATTTCTTGTACCCTCTCATCCATTAAACCACAAAATGTCTGGCATTCTGGCATATTATAACACACCTAAAGGTTTAAAGAAGTATGTTGAGCATCTGTTTATTTTATTTGCTTTATATTACTGATAATATATGCTGCCACATGGAAAATCACTGGTTCCACCCAGTCAAGGTTTAAAATACTTCCCTGTTCATTACGGACTGAGTAAATAAATAATATTTTCACAAACGCAGTCTAATTTTATTTAGTCTATTAATATTAGAAATAGGCAGTTTTTAGAAGGGAAAGCCACCAGATCTGACACTAAAGATTCTGTAAATTTATACACACTGTATAATGATTGCCTCCATGATAAACCAACTTAGTTCACACACTTCAGACATTTGTCTCCAAATTTCTTCTAACAATAGATTATGTGTTTTTGGCATGGAAATTTGATATAGCCTAGAGATCGAGTATTTTTGCTTTTTCCGTGTGTGTGTGTGTGTGTGTGCGTGTGTGTGTGATAGAGAGAGAGAGATTTTTTTTAATTCCTTGAATTAAAGAAAAGGAATTTCTTGAATTCCTTAACACCTTGTGTAAGGTAATACATTTAGTTAAACATTAGGTTACAGTTGAGTGCAAAGATTTCCATGCCCCATTTAGATTTTAGATATAAAAGGAACTTTGGAGATAATGTACAAATTATCTACAAAAAATATCATTTCAATATGTTGAACTCGGAGCATTAAACAACTTCTTACATTTCTGCCCGAAGGAAGAAATATCACTCATATAACGTAAGAAAGCACAGCCAATAGGCATCGTAACGTTAGCCTCTGATGGCTATAGATCTGAGGTAAAGCCACGCTTTCACTGATGTCAGAGTGAAGTATTTTAATCCTGTACTGCGGCTGACAATTGCCCATACCAAAGATTTCACTCTTTCAGTCCCTGAACGTTAATACATTTATCAACACCAGAATCCAGCAGGTGGACAATATTCAGCATTAGGTAACTCCGTCACTCACTGCCCACAGACGGACCTCTTACTAACGCCTGTAACCAGGATACACAATCCTGCCTATTGACAGTGGCTGGTTGAATAGTGGTCAGCTAAGGGACCTTAAGCTGAGCAGAGGAAACAATGTAGGACGTGGGTTTAAGCAAACCTGTAGAGCTGGTTGTGTATTACCGCTGCTGGTCTGACTAGTTTATTTTGAGTTTCTAAAAACGACTTTGGCATGAAAGGTTCCACCTAAATGGTGATAAATATCTTACTTTGCAGAACAAGTTCCTCCACTGAAGTCGTGGCATTTTTAATTACCTAAAAGGCAGCACAGTTATGTCATTAAAACAAGATCACTTTAACTCAATAAAACTGACCTTTACTTTTCTGCCCTGGATGTTGAGGGTGCGAACAATGAAGTCCACTCCGATAGTGCTCTGCTGCCTCTCAGAGAAGTTCCCAGTCTTAAACCTCTGAATCACAGACGTTTTGCCAACATCTGTGTCTCCGATTAGAATAATCTTGAACAAGAAATCGAAGCAGTCTTCTTGCTCCAGTCCAGCTGACTGCATGGTCAGACTCGTACATCCAGTCTAATCTTCAGTGTTGATGCTGGAATGGTAGTGAAGGCAATCTCAGTGATGCTCTCTGTCTGTAAAGCAAAGCTTTCCTTTGTCTTGTCTCTCAAACACAAAGAGGTCCACCTGTAGAGACACGTTTCCTCGCCATCTCCTAAAATACTGAGGAGATCTGAGCAGGTATATGTGCTTGCTGAGTTTATCAAAACTAAGCTGAAAACTTTCCAACTTCTACCTGTTCCTCCAGACAGACTCGTGCTCCCTGCTCCTGGTGTCTCTTCCTCTCTTTCACTCCACCCATCTCCATCCATACGTGCAGTTCACCTGTTGTTGTTCCCGCCCAGCTGACACCAGCAAAGCTCCACCCATTACCTGCTCTATGCACTTGAGGTATTGTCGTGTAATGTCCCACGTGTCCTGTAGAATGCACTGCTCTCTGACAACAAAACAGGAGCTGCCTCGCAAAGACGTCTATACAGGTTGGGTAAAGTGAATTACTGAGATCTGAAATCAGAGTTTCAATGACAAGAGTTTCAATCACAATGTTTGCCAGTTAGATTCAACTTTGTCACTGTGCAGAGTACGAGTACAGAGCCAATGAAATGCAGTTTAGCATCTAACCAGAAGTGCAAATAGCAATATGTCTATATATATATATATATATATATATATATATATATATATATATATATATATATTTGATTTGTTTGATTTGTTTTTTATATATTTTTGATATTTTTTATTTTTTATTATTTGTTTGCTAATTTTTTTGTTGCCATTTTTGCTATTTATTTTATTTAATATAAATATTTAATATTTATATAATATAAATAAAATATAATATAATATAAATATAATTTTTTTTTTTTTTTTTTTTTTTATATTTTTTGATAGTTTTGCTAGGTGTTGTCTGTCTGTCTGCTAAAATAAACACTGATTATATTTTTGCTTGTTCACAGTATGATAAGAATTTCTGACACTTTATCATTATACTCAGGATGTCATTTTAATGGAGCTTTTAATTTGAAACAGTCATAAACCGTTGGTTATATTTCTGCATCGCGTTATTTTTCCCTACTGATAAATCCCGCCTTCCTTACTGCAATTGGTTGTTAGCTAATACTTACAAACGGTTTATCCAATGAAAATAGAGACTAAATACTATAAACCAATCATATTGATGGATCTATTATTATGTAGGAGTATTAACCAATCGTAGTGTAGAAGGCGGGGCTTGCCGGAATGTGGGTAGGAAAAACTATACCGCGCGGGGTGTGTACCCGCTTCAGTGTTTGACGCGCTGCAGGTTTCTCTCTTCCCGGTGTGTGTGTGTGAGCGGCTTTAATCCTGATCTGTAGCAGCCATGGTAAGTGTCTGTTAAAAAGGAATATAAATATCTAAGCTACATTTGCTGAGGTTGGACAGAAATGCGATTAAGGGTAAAACAGGTGTGAAATGTGGGGAAAGTTGAGAGCGTCGCTTTGTATTGACTTTAATAGGCGGCTACACCCTGAATGCTGCACGCGCACATGTCCGCCGTCAGAGCGCCGCTAGCCGTTAGCTGTTAGCCGCTAGCTGTTAGCCGTTAGCGCGAATAACACCCGAAACAACAGTCGCAAAAAAGAGTTTATATATAAATAATCTGTTTAAGTTAATGTTACTTCCTCATTAATTCCTTAATTTTTCATTTTCTTTAATTTTACCACCTTATCTCTATATTTTGTTGTTAAATAAAAATAGTTTTTCTGCGCTGAAAGTTAGCGGCGCAGCTAACGCTAGCTGTCAGTGTCCATTGTGTTTAATACCGGAGCTAGCCGGTTAGCTGACCCGGTTAGCTACCATGCTAGTCAGCTAAACAGCATATTTTCACTTTTGTTTTATTGTGTGTTTTTGGTGTGTTTTTTTTCTGTTTGAGTAGTTAAATAAAAATACTCGGTGTGCAGTGTGTTAATAATAAGTATTATTAGTTATTAGCGATAATTAGCTGAGCAGCTAAGTGCTAAGTAGTGAGCAGGGTAACGGAGCTTTCTAGTGGTTTCTATGGGGAAGAGGGAGGCGGAGACGGAGCTGTGCTGGATGCTGCAGCTTCAGCGCCTGTGGAAAGGGATAGGAATGGGGTGTGTATGGGGTATGAAAGGGGTATGTATGGGGTATGAAAGGGATATGTAAGGGATATGTATGGGGTGTGTAAGGGGTATGTATGGGGTATGTAAGGGATATGTACGGGGTATGTAAGGGGTGTGTATGGGGTATGTAAGGGATATGTATGGCGTATGTATGGGGTGTGTAAGGGATAAGTATGGGATATGTATGGGATGTGTAAGGGGTATGTAAGGGGTGTGTATGGGGTATGTATGGGATATGTAAGGGGTATGTATGGGGTATGAAAGGGATATGTAAGGGATATGTATGGGGTGTGTAAGGGGTATGTATGGGGTATGTAAGGGATATGTACGGGGTATGTAAGGGGTGTGTATGGGGTATGTAAGGGATGTGTATGGCGTATGTATGGGGTGTGTAAGGGATAAGTATGGGATATGTATGGGATGTGTAAGGGGTATGTAAGGGGTGTGTATGGGGTATGTATGGGATATGTAAGGGGTGTGTATGGGGTGTGTATGGGGTATGTAAGGGATATGTATGGGGTATGTAAGGGATATGTATGGGGTATGTAAGGGATATGTATGGGGTATGTATGGGGTGTGTAAGGGGTATGTAAGGGGTATGTAAGGGATATGTATGGGGTATGTAAGGGATATGTATGGGGTGTGTATGGGGTATGTATGGGGTATGTAAGGGGTATGTATGGGATGTGTATGGGGTATGTAAGGGATATGTAAGGGGTATGTATGGGATATGTAAGGGGTATGTATGGGGTATGTAAGGGATATGTATGGGGTATGTATGGGGTATGTAAGGGGTATGTAAGGGATATGTATGGGGTATGTAAGGGATATGTATGGGGTGTGTATGGGGTATGTATGGGGTATGTAAGGGGTATGTATGGGATGTGTATGGGGTATGTAAGGGATATGTAAGGGGTATGTATGGGATATGTAAGGGGTATGTATGGGGTATGTAAGGGATATGTATGGGGTATGTATGGGGTATGTATGGGGTATGTAAGGGGTATGTATGGGGTATGTATGGGATATGTAAGGGGTGTGTAAGGAATTGGAGAAACTGCATGAAACTCATGTAAATGTGATTGTGTCACCTGACAGGCTTCCTTATCAATGGCCCCAGTGAACATCTTTAAACATGGAGCTGATGAGGAGAAAGCTGAGACTGCTCGCCTGGTGAGTATTTCCTACTGACTAACTATAAAATCCTAGTTCATACACTATACGGCCAAAGGTTTGTAGACACCTGACTATCACACCCATATGTGCTTGTTGAACATCTCAGTCCAGATTTATTCCCCCTGTGTTTGCTGTTATAATAAGCTCCACTCTTCTGGGAAGCTTTCCACTAGATGTTGGAGCGTGGCTGTGGGGATTTGTGATCATTCAGCTATGAGAGCATTAGTGAGATCAGGCACTGATGTTGGTGAGGAGGTCTGGGGTTCAGTCGGTGTTCCAGTTCATCCCAAAGGTGTTCAGTGGGGTTGAGGTCAGGGCTCTGTGCAGGACACTCGAGTTCTTCCACTCCAACCTTCACACACTATGTCTTCATGGAGCTCGCTTTGTGCACAGGGGCATCGTCATGCTGGAGCAGGTTTCGGTCTCGCAGTTCCAGTGAAGGGAAACTGTAATGCTACAGCATACAAAGACATTCTGTGTAATTGTGTACTTCCAACTTTGTGGCAAACATTTGGGGAAGAACCACATATGGGTGTGATGGTCAGGTGTCCACATACTTTTGACCATGTAGCTGTTCAGATATTGTATTAGAAGCAGTAGGATCATATTTAACTAATTGAGTCACAGCTCAGTTAGTTTGTCCCTCTGCAGATGTGAACGTCTGTCTGATAATTATGTTTATTTACTCCCTGTATTTACAGTTTTAACTCGCTAGTAAGACATGATTTAATCAGTATACATCCAGAATCTGGCCAAAAAAAACCTTTTCGATGCACTCTGACTGGCTAAAACTGGTCGAGCAAACAGAAACGAGACTGTGCCTCTAGCACGCTTGTCAATTTTCCGTGCTAACAGTTGACACACACAGTCTCATCCTAACTGAATTATGACTATAACTGATGCTTTAAAGTGAAAAGTTTTTTTTTTATTATTATTATTGTTCTGTTATATAACAATTGATTATGATGCTAAAAATATCAAATCTTTTTTGTAACTCTGTCTCTTTTCTCCTAGTCTTCGTTTATCGGTGCCATTGCTATTGGGGATCTGGTGAAAAGTACACTTGGACCAAAAGGAATGGTACGTAAATGGTTAAAAATAATGACATACTTATTTTGAGTAACTGTATCTCAGTGTTATTGTTCTCACCTGCTCCTATTCTCTGCAGGACAAAATCCTCTTGGGTGGTGGACGTGATGGATCTGTTACAGTAACCAACGATGGAGCAACCATTCTGAAAGCCATCGGTGTGGACAACCCTGCTGCCAAAGTGCTGGTCGGTGAGTATGGGGTCTGTGTATATACAACAGGTCCAAATTTACATTTATTCTCGTTTAGTTTACAGCAGGAGCAAGACAAAGTTAAAACGTTAAGTAGTGTATCATTTATAGGCCTCCCTACATTGTCTTGTTTTCAGATATGTCGAAGGTCCAGGACGATGAGGTTGGAGACGGCACTACGTCTGTCACTGTGCTGGCAGCAGAACTGCTCAGGGTGAGGCATTAACCTGTCGTCCTAATAGTTCATTGATATATTTCTGAAAAATGTTTAGTCACTTTGTGATCTGGCTTCTGGCTTCTTTTCCTAATGGTTGGATGATGATTCTAGTTTTTTAGCTTAATCAGTTTCTTTCCAGTTTTTTGTAGCTATTTTAATTTTTAAAAGATTTAACATTCAAATCCATATGAATATTATTGATCCTGGATTATTATACCACAAGGTGAACATTAGCACTAGCACTAGCATGTTACTGGTTGATAAGTGTGATAATATTATGTTTTAAAAGCATTTTAAAATTGGTTTTAAGGTGCCTAAAGATTCCTACTCCTCTTTAATGTTACCTTATGTCAAGGTGGCTCAGTGGTGACTTTCATTGCGTTCACTCTGCACTAGGAAGCAGAGCTGCTGATTGCCAAGAAGATCCATCCTCAGATCATCATCTCAGGCTGGAGGAAGGCCACCCAGGCTGCTCGCGAGGCCCTGAGGGAGGCTGCAGTGGACCATGGGTAACATTGATGTCTCGGTTATTAACCATCTCATGAGTTTAAGAATAAATAAAAAAAAAAAAAGAATGAAAATGTGTTGGTTTGCTTTACTTTCCTACAGTTTCCATATTGTTTTTAATAATAATCAATATGTAAATGATTTTTGCAAAAGCCTCCTGTTGCATATGTTATGCTTGAGTAAAAAAAATGGTGTTCTTCATCTTTACCTTTAGCTTTTCATATATATTGCAAACGTGCTGTAGTTGATGAGATACGTAGCGCGTGACTGCATGTGTGCTTGCCAACATGCTGATCACATACTCGCCTGCGTGTTTTTCATACATCTGGATGATTAAAAGCTGTGGTTAGGTCAAAGCTGAAGCGTGCCTCGCCAAGACGGGAATACCTTTTTAGAGCACTTTCTCTGATTTTGCACAAGTTATACAGTGAAGGTGGCAGGAGTCGAGAAATCTATGATAACACATATATTGAGAAAATGCCAGAAACTCTTGTATTGCACCAAATGTCCTGCTCAGTAGCTGTACTTAAAATGAACACAGGATACATGTTGCAGCCGTCTTGCATACGCATAGTTAAAAGCAAGTATAACCCTAGCATAAACCCTCATAACCTGTGTTAACTAGATCCTCTCTTCATTTACAGTAATGACCAGGTAAAATTCCAGGAGGATCTGCTGAACATCTCCCGCACCACACTATCATCCAAACTGCTCACTCATCATAAGGACCACTTTGCCAAGCTGGCTGTGCAGGCAGTGCTCCGTCTGAAGGGATCTGGCAACCTGGAGGCCATCCATGTGATTAAGAAGCTGGGAGGCAGCCTTACAGACTCTTACCTAGATGAAGGTCTGAATCTGAATTATTCTAGTTTTTGTTTGCTCTTGAATAATTATAACTTGTACAGCAATAAGAGGTTTTGAGAAATAAAGCTCCTGATCTATATTTAACTTTTATTTGGTTCTGCAAGTTGTAGTTTTTTTATACCTAGTTTAATACATACATACATTAATTCTGTCTGTCTTAACAGGGTTCCTTCTTGACAAGAAGATCGGTGTTAATCAGCCCAAAAGGATCGAGAACGCAAACATCCTTATTGCCAACACTGGCATGGACACAGACAAGATCAAGGTACAGATTTAAATCTTCCACAGCCCTTGTGTTTGTCTGGAAATGCTTTTTTGCCCCATTTCTTTTCTTTTACGAGAACATGCCCATTCATTGTCAGTGTGTGTGTGTGTGTTTTCTGTAGATCTTTGGCTCCAGAGTGCGTGTCGACTCGACAGCAAAAGTGGCAGAAATTGAATTGGCAGAGAAAGAGAAGATGAAGGAGAAAGTTGAGCGCATTCTGAAGCATGGCATTAACTGCTTCATCAATAGGTACAAGGTGTACACACACAAGACACACACAATTCACCTAGGTCTTCTGACAATTAAAAAGAAAAATGTTCAGTAGGAGGAATCTCATTTGATTTACCATGTAGCATTTTTATATAAAAAATGTAGGGCATTTGAAAGCCATGTGACTGCGAGGTGATTTTTAAGTTCATTTTAAGTTCCTCTCTTCTCCAGACAGCTGATCTATAACTACCCTGAGCAGCTCTTTGCTTCTGCTGGCGTCATGGCCATCGAGCATGCTGACTTTGCTGGAGTGGAGAGACTGGCATTGGTCACAGGTATGTAGATAAAGGACTGCAGACTTACAGGGAGACTTGTGCCTTAATCAGTTTTACTCATACCCAAATCAAAAATAAAGCCCAGAAAGGTACAATAAGACTATGGGTCTCACGTAAAGACAACCATAGGCAAAATCCTAACTTATAATATTAGAGTTGAGGTAACTGCAATCCCTTATCGGCATTCGCCTGAGTGTTGATGTCTTGAGTGAGGAAGTGGAGGAATAAATGCTTCATTGGGGCCATCTGGTGGCCATCGTCCTTCTTTGGTGTTTCCTTGATAGGCCCAGGACATCTCTAGAGGGCTCACAAGTTCAGAGATTACAATTAGATGTATGAAACGTAAGGGCTAAGCACAGTTAATAATGTTAGTTGAATAAACACTGCAGTATATTACTCAAAAAAAAAAAAAAAAAGGAGGTGAATATCCTTGTACTTTTTTTTTTTTTTTCTCTTCTTCTTCAAAACTGATAAGGAACTGTGTCTGCTGCTTTTTGTTGTTAACCCTGGATTGTTTCCTTTGTCAGGAGGGGAGATCGCATCCACCTTCGACCACCCTGAGCTTGTAAAGCTGGGCCACTGCAAACTCATTGAGGAGGTGATGATCGGAGAAGACACACTCATCCATTTCTCGGGAGTGGCCATGGGTAAGTATCTACACAGACTCTACTCACATTCTGCTGAACGTGTTATTTATAAGGGTTCTGTGTTTTATTTTTCTTCTTTATAACAATTATTGTGAGATGACGAGTGTATTTGAATTTCCGCTCTTATACAGTCTTATTGTCAAAGGTACTGATTTGTAATCATGGATGTCTGCAGTCATTTAACACACTATGAACAGTGCAAATAGCCGCTTGGCCTGAAAACGCTGATGTAAAAGAAGCACCATTTCATTTGCAGTTGCAGATGGCAGTGTTGTCATGAGCTTTGTTACTGTGAAAAATGAAACGAGCAGTTTGTAATGCTTCATGCCTGTAAGGTAAATCTGAATAGTAAAAACTGCAGATGCTTTGTGAGTTGGCGTTTTTAGGAAAGTTAGCTTTTCATGCAGCTGTGCATGGAGTTAATTTCCATAACATAAAATTGTACGCAATCATAGAAAATGATGAAATGTTTTCTTACATATGTTTGAAATTGTTACAGGTCTAGAAACACTTTTAGACCTGTAGCGATTTTTACACATTACATTAGACATTGGAAACTACATTTTTAAATCTCATGGAATCTTTAATGCCTGTACCTACATTTTCAAACAATCTCTCCATATGTGGGTGTTATATTTAACCCTGAACAGAGTCTATAGGTGAGACAGAATTATATTTGTATATGTGTGTGTCTTGTAAGGTGAGGCCTGTACTATTGTTCTGCGTGGAGCAACACAGCAGATCCTGGACGAGGCTGAGCGTTCTCTCCATGATGCATTGTGCGTGTTGGCTCAGACCATTAAAGAGACTCGCACAGTCTATGGCGGAGGTATGTGTAGATCTTGATCGTACCAGTTTATTTAGGTTCTCTTTTTCTTGCCATGAATTCATTCTGATTGCATCTGTTTACATTTACCTTAAACCCAGCAAACGTCTGGATTTAAAATCTGTTTTACATGCCTGTTACATGGAAATTAAATCAAACTCATACTCATATATTGTGTTACTCTAAAAAAATAAATAAAAAATGTTTTGTAAATTTTTCAAGAATTTGACCAGTTTATGGAAAAAAAAAAAAAAAAAAAAAAATTCGTTTTTCCCATAGGTTGTTCAGAGATGTTGATGGCTAAAGTAGTGACAGACTTGGCCAGCAGAACCCCAGGAAAAGAAGCTGTGGCTATGGAGTCTTTCGCCAAAGCTCTGAGAATGGTGAGAGCTGATGGATAATTACTGGGCTCTGTACCGCAGTCACGCTCAGGGATTTGTGAAGTCATTGCAATTCATTCTAGAAATACATAAACTGCATTCATTTGAGAGATACTTCTAACCAAAGTGACTTATAACTGAGAGTGGATACGGTGCAGTTAAAGTTACAGAATGTAAGATTTTGGACTTTCTATCCTCTGGCAGAAAGTTCTAATGCAAGCTGTTGTGTGGAAGAGCAGCCCATGAACATATTAAGTATTCGTTGTCTTGTAGCGAAATCTTTTTTTATTGTCCTAACAAACATTCAGATGGCTGATTTGAAATTCTTTGTTACTGCTTGCTGCTCCATGTATTTACGGATATAATTTGAAGTCAGATATCTGACATACTTCAAAGATGGACTTTCAGTGATTAGGAAATTGATTAGTTTCTATGGCTTGAAATATGGTGGTGGTTTAAATTCCTACTACTGATTAGTCTAACGAACACGTTTGTATCCTAGCTGCCGACTATAATTGCGGATAATGCTGGTTACGACAGTGCAGACCTCGTGGCACAGCTGAGAGCAGCTCACCAGGAGAATAAGCCCACTTTCGGTCTGGGTGAGTTCTGGCTAGTGATCTGCATTATAGCAAATAAAATGTCTGACTTAGCAGTTTGTTTTCTTGTTTTTAACCAATCAATCAATTATACATTGTCTTTAAGCTCCTTCTAACCTTTAACCCTGCTGTGGCTCAGACATGACACGTGGCACAATTGGTGACATGGCCGAGCTGGGCGTCACAGAGAGCTTCCAGGTGAAGAGGCAGGTGCTGCTAAGTGCCGCAGAGGCAGCCGAGATGATTCTTCGTGTTGATGACATCATCAAGGCCGCACCAAGGTAAGTTAAAACTGCTCACATAATATAACTCTGTTGGGGTGAATCTTGGAGTAGTGCTCATTTACTTGAGGCATTGATTGCTACCATGGAAACAAACTTCTCGCTCTGGCGGTCTCACGTCCTCACTTAATTAGTTGTGCGATGCCAGATTTAGCTTTACGTGGTGAAACTCTCTCACAGCTAGTCGAAGGTTGTGAGTTCTCTGAGAGTGTCTGAGACAATATGTTATGGCTCACCAACTGCAATATTTTCTTCCAGAAAACGAGTACCAGATCACCACCCATGTTAGGAGAACAGAAGAGTGTGGAAAGCAGCCTGAGTATTTATTACCTGCAATGGCCTCCTTCTTCTTTAGCTCTCATGTCAATGTCTAGCACGGTTAACACTGCAGAGGCTGTGTTCAAACATGGCAATGTGGCTTTCTTTGTTTACTCAGTAATAAAACTTTAAAACCTGTTTTTGTCCCTCGTCTTATTTCCCCCATTTTAGTTCTACTGACAGCTGGTACAGCAATGTAGTAAACATTTCTCTTCTCTTAAATGTTGCCTTAATTTACTTAATGACATTAAACAGAAGTTGTATTACAGCTATGTTGGTGTGTTAACTTTGAGTGTCATGTTTAACTAAGCTGAAAACACTGTACAAAATCATGGCAATCTCAATTTAGACCAAAAACAAAAACTTTATATCTACATGAATACAATGAATGAATTTATTGAATAATTATTATAAAGTTTTATTTTAAGTTTAATTCTGTCCTTGAGTCCTCAGTATACAAAAGATGAAAAATATATCCTTTTTTTGTAAAGAGTGAGATTGGTTCTGTAAAATGTGTATTTAAAAATCTGTCTTTTAAAAATAAATAAATAAAAAATCAAATGGCACAGTTTATATGACAATTTATAGTACTGATAGTGATCTAAGTTTAATCTAAACCTAATAATATAAAGTATAATACTGACTCATTGATCTATTAGAGCTGGTTTATAAATCTCTTTTCTGCCTTTTAATATCTATTGAATAATTCCTTTGTGCCATGTTTAAGTAAGCAGAATACAGTGTTCAAGGTCATGGCAACCTGAAATTAGTCGAACATTTACTTAACACTGCTGAGATTGGTCGGCGTAGTAGATTGGTCCATTGGGTCACCTTTTCTATATGAAAGTATTATCATAAGACCTGCTAACAGATAGATAGATAGATGCTGTCAAGTAATGACGATGAAGCGAATACTGCTTCTGCTGCTCTGTTCTCTGTGCTTTGTTCATGGCCTCGTGAGGTAAGATGAAAAAAATGGCTGTGTAGTGATTTAAGAGGTGGAAAAAAAGAAACAATTCTGATCCTCAGATTTATGGGTAATGTTTAATATTACGTAAATTTTGCTCAACACATGTTTGGATCCAAGAGTGCCTCTGATGAAGATGTCCACTCTGAGGAGTCATTTAAGAGCGACTAACCAGCTGAAGGACTTTCTGAAGGATCACCAGGTGGATGCTTTCTCTCGCCGCTATGCCCAGTGTTACCCGTCTAACTTAGCATCTCTCAAGCCAGGCAAAGCAGCAGAGAGACTTTACAACTTCATGGATGTGAGTGCTTTTAAACAGTCCAAGATTATTGATGTAATTGACATAACGTATAGTCAATTCCCAAAAAGTATTGTTAAATTATTGTAAAGAAAATCTAACCTGGTATAGAGATGGCCTCAATGTGATGACTGGCTGAAAGCTACCCATAATGCAATAAATATATTAAAAAGGAGATGCAGCTAGTCCATTTAACTGGAGGGAGATTAATTAACTTTGTCTTTATAACATATACATTATGACCTCTAGCAGCAGGTCCACACTGAATTAGTGGGCTACAAATACTCATATGTAGGTTAAGCATTGGACTCTGGTGTACATGTCCATTTCAGGCCAGTATAACTAAGCACATATGTTGGATGGTATGTTGTGAAGGCACAGTACTATGGAAAGATCAGTCTGGGAACCCCAGGGCAGAACTTCTCTGTGATCTTTGACACTGGATCTGCTGATTTGTGGGTGCCTTCATCTTACTGTGTCAGTCAAGCGTGTGGTAATGAACACATTTCTACTTGTTTCAAAATGAATGATAAACATTTTTTAAAGTCTCACATCAAATTTACCTTAATGATTATCCCAATTTTAAAAAATTGGTAGTGGTAATTATCATCACATATTTTTGTACTGTTTGTTTGTTTAATTTCATGCTGCGTGCACAGCTAGACAGCTCAGTGTCTCATTTGGCCAAATCAGCCCGTATTTTTTATGCTAGGTGACCTGGGATTTTGGGTCACCGGTCACTGTGTTCCTCTCTTGGCACAGCTGCACATCACAGGTTCAAGGCTGTGGAGTCGAGCACCTACATTCACGACGGCCGAATCTTTGGCATTCACTATGGCTCTGGACACCTGCTGGGCGTGATGGCTAAAGACATACTGAGGGTAAAGACACAGACGCGGCAGACTGGAAGCTAATAAATCAGGCCTGGTTGTAGGATATATCATCTCTTCCCTCAATGGTTAAGAAAATCAAAATAAAACACATACTACTTTAACTCTGAATGACAGTAAACATCAGACCATTAAACATGATGTGTAATTTTGGAATGTGGACTGATACTGAATTAAAAAAAAAAAACCTCAGCAAATGCTAAAAATCTTTATCCATGGTAAACTCGTGGAGGCACCCAGGCAACCCTTCATTATATCTACTATATGATACGTATTGTAATTTATTCAGCCTGTTTTGTTGATGATGTTCAGTGCATAGGGTTGTTGTGTACCTCTGCTGAGTGTGTGTTCTGTAATGGTGCCATGTTGTGTAGGTGGGCTCTATGATTCTGCCGGATCAGATGTTTGGGGAGTCAGTGTACGAGCCAGGCATGTCCTTTGTCATGACCAGGTTCGATGGGGTTTTGGGCCTCAGTTACCCATCGCTGGCTGAGGAGCTTGGAGCACCTGCATTTGACAACATGATGAACCAGAAGAAAGTGGAAAAGCCCATGTTCTCCTTCTACCTCAGCAAGTGAGCATGGACATGCAGCAGAAAGAGAAACTGAGGCAGTGTAGTAGTGACTAATTATTTAAATTGTAGTGAAATCAAAGACCATTTCAAGTCACCAAATACTGGTAAACTCTTATTTATAACAATTTATGACATCGGTGTTTATGATTCTACTTGATTCTGTGATATTGACTACTATGTTGATAATGACTGAGCATTGCTGACTAACTCCTTTTTTCTTTTTTTTTTTCTTTTTTCTTTTTTGTTTTTTTTTTATATAAAAGATTATACCATATTAGTCAGGTTATGCCACAGTAATATTGAATTATTCAGTCTTGGTCAGGTGATTAATTTTATATAACAGCATGGCTCTGACAATAGTGCCAACCTGAATGCAAATCACAGGTATATACTTAATGCACTTGTTCTAATACGTTGTTTTTCCCCATAGTAATCACTTATTCACAGGGTAATCACTTATTAACGCTCCAGGTAATCCAAGTCTAATAATAAATGGATCACAAAAAGCTCATTATTTAACAAAGAAAAATGTATAATTGAAGTTTTCTGTTAGGAGATGTTTAGAGAACATTTATGAAAGGAGTCTCGGGGGTCAATGCTTTGTAATGGACAATACGTAAGTCTTCAAGACAGAGGTCTTTGCGAATTCCAGTTTCTCAAGCCGTCTTTTTGTTTTATTAACTTTGAGAGAGAGAAAAAAGAGAAGCTGATGAAGGAATGACTGTTTATAGCTGCAACAAGAAATAAAGTGTCTCTTGGATGTTCTCTAACATTAATAAACCAAAAAAAAAGAGAATAAATTAAGAAAATAAAACACTTCAGGACATGCTGTTATTGGAAAATAATACACTTCAGGTTGGGTACAGGTGAAGTTGTCTAGATGTCTGTTGACTAGATCTCACCTCAGACCCCACAGACTCACAAGCTGACTGATCTGTGGATTGTGTTTTGGCAGGAATGGCAGCAGTACAGCTCTGGGAGGAGAACTGTTGCTGGGAGGTATGGATGAAGAGCTCTTCATTCCTCCCATTAACTGGCTCCCGGTCACTCTAAAAGGTTACTGGCAGATCAAAATAGATTCGTAAGTTCACTGTTGGTTAGTACTTTAGATTGTCCTTTACACAGAATATTCTACATAAGTTATTTTTTGTTTATTGCTTAATCATTCACTACAAAGGCATCTTGGGAAAAAACGTACTAGTAGCAAAACAGATTACAATATATTCAAAAGTGTATTTAAGAACCTTATACTGCTGTTGAATTCCTGAATCTGATTGGTAAGAAAGTGTTGATTAATATTCTATAGCAGCAGCTCTGACAATAGTGCCGGCTACAAGACAAATAACAGGTTTCTATTATTGTGCTCTTTCTAATATGTTATTGTTTCTATGATAACAACTAATTCACAGGGATTTGTAACCAAAGCCTGACAATAAATTGATCTAAGCTTAATCTAAGCCTAATAATCTAATCTAAACCTAATAATAATCTTATTTTTAAACCCTGTTGTTATTTAACAAAGAAAAAGTATCATTATTGATATGGAACCGCTTTCTGTAATAAGAAAAATTGATATTAAAAAATTGATATAAAAATTGATGTAAAATTGATGTATATTCAGGTGTCGTCACTTTGTAAAGATTACTAAGTTACAGGACAAAGGTTACTTTGCACTTTGTAACATGACAAGCTGCATTTACTTTGGCTTATTAATGGCTTATTAATTTAGCTTTTCATAACTATAAATGGTTAAAAGTGTGATACATCATTCTTTAATAAATTAAGAATTGTAATCGCTGGAAAATTGGTGTAGTATAAGAGCAATAAAACACTTGCTGTTTCTGGAAAAAAATCAATTTCCATCATGATTGATATTTTCCTCTAAGAGCATGGCCCATCATGTTTTATTCCTTACCTAAAACACACTATGTGCCATTATCCATCAGCACTTCATTTTTTCCCCCATTTCTTTTTAGAGTCAAGGTTCAGGGAAGTGCTACCTTTTGTCACTCTCACAGTTGCCAGGCGATTGTTGACACGGGAACAACTCTCATCGCTGGGCCAACAGTGTACATCCTGATCCTTCAGCAGCTCATTGGAGCTACGCCTACTCCCATAGGAGAGGTAACAATTACTTCAGATTAAAGGATATAAAGTTTTCTTTTTTTTAAAATTTAACACCATGCCACGTGCTCTTTAAAAGACAAAAAACAGTGGTCAAAAAAAAAAAGCTGCCTTAAATAATCTTGTATGGTGTATTCAACCTTTTTTAAAAGTGGTAAAAAAAAACAACAACCCAGCCTTAAATAATCTTGTATGGCATATTCAACCTTTTTTGCTTTCTCCTCTGTGAAGAACAGGTAATTTTGTGAAGGAGAGTCTGTGTGTTAATGTGGAAGGAGGTTCAACATGGTGAAACCATCTTAGCAAGCTGTTTGCACGGAAAATGATATATGATATTAAAATAGTGATCTGTGATATTACATTGCTGTTACACACTCTCCTGTAAGCATGTCAGACAGGGATGTCTTCGCATAAACAGACGTTTTGTGTCTTTTTGTGTGCTGGCATCTTGGGAGGGAATGAGCACATGACCTACAGCCTACAATGCCACATTGTGTCTTTTTACACTTGGGGCTGCGTTTTGCTCTTTCCTACGTCAATATGAGCAGCAAGATCAAACAGCCTCTAAAGAAAATACACCAATAGAAACTACAGATTCTTTAAAAATAATAATGAGGGCACTGGTATGGTAATTACAGTTATAACATAGCACTGGTGAATTCTCGAATCTAGTCAGAAGGTGTTGATTAATTTTCTAGAACAGCAGCCCTGACAATAGGTCCGGCTGTAATTACAGGTTTATATTAATGCACTCATTCTAGCACACAATTATTTCTATTGTAACAATTGATGATGATCATATGGTGGAAATTCTACATAATCTAATCTAATAATAAACAGATTAAATACATTTGCTTTTTGATATTTAATGAAGAAAAATGTATAATTGCTGATATTCCCGCTGAAGCTTTCTGTAAGGAGATGTTTATTTAAAATTTATAGAAAAAGTCTCAGGCATCGGTGCTTTGTAGTGGTCAAGGGGACTTTCACAGGAACATTACAAGCTGCAATTTATTGTCACATTATTAAGTCATAACGGGAAACTTACTTGTTTTGTGGACATTCCACAACATTAAATGTAACTATAAACAGATAAAAAGTATGATGTGTTGTTCTTTTAATTAATAAAAACAACTGCTGTGGTATAAAATAAATAAAACACTTAGAGACATGCTGTTTGAGGAAAATAATCAACTTTGAGTTTGAGCTTTGGTAACGGGGGCATCATACCACCCCATTGTTGATTATTTTCTTATAACTGCACACCCCATGGTGTTTTATTCCTGATATAGCTAAGACATCAGTCACATTAATGTAAACATGTTTTGGGTTACAGTATCTGGTTGATTGCACCAGGATCAGCAGTTTGCCCATGGTGTCTTTTGTACTTAATGGAGTGGAGTATGCCCTCACTGCAGATGCATACATCCGCAGAGTGAGTGTACACACACACACACACACACGCCCAAGAATTACAGCATGCAACACAATACCATATACGTTGTACATAGATACACACATGGTAAATACATTTAGTACTAAAATTCTCTCTTTTTTTCCATGTGTAGGATACAATAAATGAAGAAGAAATTTGCATAAGCGGCTTTCAAGCCACTGATATCATGTCTCCATTCGGTCCTATCTGGATTCTTGGGGACATTTTCCTCTCGCAGGTTTACAGTATCTATGACAGGGGTGAGGACCGGGTTGGCTTTGCTCGACTCTCTGACAAGGTCAAAAGTCTCCCTACTCAGTAACAGTTTCAGGCTCCCTCACTTCCTGGTTTTGAGTGAGATATTGAAATATTCAATCATTAAAATGATGTGTTTGAGTACTGTCTGTTATTTCGCAATTTTGAGAAGCAAAGCGATTGACATTTAAGACATTTTGTGATGATAGTGACTAATTAATGATAGTGACTAATTAAACTAATGTCTAATCTCCCAGTATCCGTCAATGAGTCTAGCCTTCCTCACTATCGTAACTGCATACCTTTCTTATTAGTTTAATTGTAACTTTAAATTGTAATTTTTAATTGTAAAAATTGTCATTTTTAAATTGTTTAATTGAAAAATTCATATTAGTTACTGAATAATGTGCTTTAAGATGACTAACTGAGTAATAAGGCTGGGAGTTTATGTTTAAGCTTTATCCCATGATTTGAGGAATTTCTGTCCATTTGGCAAAAAGACAAGGACTCAATTTCATAAATGTATTTGGATGTAATTCAGTTTATTTACTTGAGACCACGTGTTCTCTAGATTTCTGCTGTATCACTTCTGCTGGCTCTGGGGCTTTTATCGATGTCTGTGGCTGCATACAGGACTCCAGAATCTAGTAACAATAGTCCTTTAATTTGAAATTATTTACTGGTGGAAATTTGTGTGTCCTGCATGCAAATTGCTCAGGCATTATTTCTATATTCTCTGCTTCTTTTCCTGTGTCTCTTGACATGTGTTGTCTAATGAATGGTAGTAGCCTCTTTATGCACGCACAGACATTTACATTTGAAATTCATAAACATGGTCAGATTTTCCTGCTAGAGCATGTCTGACCCAACTTTAAATTTAACTTTAACTTTAAATTAACTTTATGTGTAGGTTTAGCTACAATTCTTGATAATATTTTCAGTCAATTTTCATTCTTAATAATAAATAATTTAAGATATGAATTCTTAATTTCCAGTCCTTTAACTTCACTTAACAATTTCACAGAGACTAATGAACAGTCCACATATCGTACTGTGATTAGAGAAAATACAACAAGCAATCTGAGGGTGTGAACTCAGACCAATCTATGGGTGTTTTGACATATAGTTCTTTTCAACTATTAAAGAGGACCTGAATGAGAACAGAAGTATAGTGAAATATCAGAAGCATTGGGGGGGAAAAAAGAAAGCAGTGAGGAAAAAGACTTTTGGTGCAGAACCATCAAAACCAACTCATGCTTCATGCCATCGACATACTAGTGACTCTCATGTAAGTGACTGGCATAAATAACATTCACAAACATGGCATATTCTGCAATAGTAATATACAGGAACCACAAGACTAATCAAATGCGCCACCTTTTGAATGCATTTGTATTGTGAACAGGGCTTCACCAGGATCAAAAGTTTAGTGAGGTCCACACTACAGAAATGTGACCCACTTCATACTTACTAAATCGCAATGCTGAATATGTACTACTCCAATTGCTGTGTTATACTTCCATTCTTCCACAAACTGCTCGGTAGACTATTTAATTTCACTGTTAAGTATTTTGGTCTATGGACAAACCTAAAGTGTCCTACTCAGCTGCTCTGAGGTCAGCTGAGAACCTATCATCACTGCTGGTCTTGGAATGCAAGTTGGTTTTATTTTCCCACATAGTATGCTACATCATGCCACCATATTATCAGGTCATCACTGTTTCCATATAAAATCTGACAAATGGAGTTAGGCTACTTATTAAACCTTAAATCTACCCAAAATCTTACAAAACTACCGAGGTCCAGCCATCGGTGTCCTCATGGCTAGTTCCAGCCATGACTGGGAACACCAAAAGCACCTTTGAAGTCCACTTTAACAGGATTGTGTATGATTCATTTAAAAAGAAGTATATGTGAAAACACTCAGTCATCAGTTTTTAGGACGTAGTGAAATTAGTCATATGGGACAGGAATCTGCAAGTCTCCCATTTTGTCACAGTTCATAGAAGCTAAACAGATGGTTTCAAGGATGCCACAGGAACCTATCGAAGACAACGAAGAGAAAATAATCATGTTAACAATCAGCGGCTATGGAGAGAGTGAGTCAGTTGGTCTATTTCACAGGTAATCTCTGTATTATTCCCAATAGGTGTTGTAGATTTTCGTAGATAAGTATGATGTAAAGATTTTTGTTCATACTGTATAAAGTGGCGTTATAAAGTCTGTATGTGCCATTGCAATACTCTTCCTGTCCACATGGCGGATACATGAGCTAGTGAGCTATGTATTTATATATAACATATATAATATACTTCATCATTGTGAAGTGGATGGTTTTAAAAGTTAAACACGGTGTAATTACCTTTTATAGACTCAAAACAGCAGTGTTATATGCCTGTAATCTTATGAGTCTCCTGACTGACATTTCCTGCTCATTTGACTGTTGTGGCTGGTGACGCATTTCTATACCTCACTGCTCCTCTTTGCATTTGAGCTCCTCCCTCTCAGACTGAAAAACACATTAGTCATCATTGTAGATATTAAATTAATAGTTACACAATGATAGTTTAGTGCTTTTTTTAATTCAGAGAATCGCAATCCAAGTTCTGACACGCTGTTCTGAATCGGTTCGGCCATATTGTAAATACTGAGACTGGTGCACTGATTTGATTGATCTTGATTCATCTTTAGGGTGATTCCATGATTGGGATATTTTATAAGGAATAACACGACAGACCTCACGGTTCTAAGAAAATAATGCGAGCCGAGTGGGTGTGATGGGGCACAACGCGAAGCAGAGTGCCGTTACCACCCCGAAGTGTATTATTTTCGTATAACCATGCAGTCTGGAGTGTGTTATTCATTAATATCACAGCCATTTGTCAACAATTACAATGCTTTATTACAATGTTAAACAGGGTTATGTTTTTAGTATAGGATTAGCAAAACACACAAAATGTGGTAAATGAGCATTCATGCTAATGGCTTGAGGACAATAAGGACATTCTGATTATTTATTTAAACTAATGTTCTTTTAAATTAAATTAAATTAAATCTGTGGGTCCCTGGAGGACTAGTGGTTATGGTTTGGCGCTCTCACTGCCGCAGCCCAGGTTCGATTCCCAGCCAGGGAACTGACCTCAGTCTCTCGTGTTGCACAAGACAGTGAACTCTCAGTGCCAGCCCCAAGCATGGATAAAGAAATTGGGGAGGGTTGCGTCAGGAAGGGCATCTGGCGTAAAAACTGTGCCAAATCAAATATGTGGCCCAATAAACCACTGTGGCGACCCCTAACGGGATCAGCCGAAAGAACAACAACGTTTACTTTCAAACTTTAATTTCAGGAATATGGTTATATGTTCAAGTGACATCATCAGTCCATATCACAATATCACTGAAAATAAAGACTAAAAAGAATCTTTTCATGAGCTACAGGAAATTGAATGATGTAACTTCCTGTTGTGACTTGTGGAATATTCCAAATATTTCATGGGGGTGAATATGTTTATTTAACAGGTTGAGTAAATATTGTGGGACACAAATAAAATGCAATTTTTTTATAACCTATAATGGATAACTCATGGAAAAGGATGCTTCAGGCTTGAGATGTTAAATTGATTCACACAGTAATATAAAAATAATACAATTAGCATTTTATTGATTATATGTCAGTGTAAATTGTAGTTATAGTGGGCTGGGCCAGGCAAAAATGCTCTTTTTTTTGTAGATACATTTAAGGTATTATTGATGTTTTAAGTTATTTATCTGAAACATGCACATAATCTGTTGTGAAGGACACTTTAATTATGTTTAAAATGTCTTGTACCTTTACATACATATTTATGGCTGCACGGTGGTGCAGTGCGTAGCACTGCTCCAGGGTCCTGCATTAAAAAAAGATTCAATGGTTCAGTAAATATAACGATAACAAATCTGTGATTTTTACTCCAAAAGGAAAATGATCAGAATTACTTAACTGCTTTAGGTTAAATACGTGGCTAAAACCCGAAGTGTATATTTTGCTTACTTTACCATTAAATTTAATATTATTTTGCAAGTAGTCACTAAATTAGGGAAAAAGAAGTGCACATGCATTTGCAGAACTTTAAACAGATTTAATTTTGAGAGTTATGGATGGATTGTTTTTAATATTTCTGGTTTTGTGTCAGCTTTAAGGCTATCGTATTATAACAATGTTCTGAAAGATCAAATGTTTCTTGGTTCACCCTCTTTGTGTTTCTCAGTCATGTGTATGTGTTTTTTTTTTTTTGTTATTAAGTAGTAATGATAACTTTTAGAAGAAGTAGAACAGATAAAAATGAAAGAGCAGAAATTAATAATGATACAAAAGGTTTCAATTTAAATGCTGACACAGGTGAAAATCTCCTCACAAACATTTCAAAAACAGGAAATACGTCACAGGAAGCCATCAGAGTCTCGCCCCCAGCCTATTCAGCACATCACCTCTGACGAGGAGCTGTTGTTGCAGCCGGCTGGGGTGTTGGCCAGGCGGTCTCACCCTCAGCCCGAGCAGTGATACATGACTGAAAAATGGCCTACAGCTCAGGTTATTGTCTGTGCATGGGTTTCTGTTCATGGGTTTCCTCTGGATCATCCGGTTTTCTCACACTGTCCAAAAACATGAACATAGATGGACTGGCTATACAAAATTGCATGAGACATGAGATCCCTTTCCAGAACCTTCAACCTGATTGTCCCTCAGTGGTGGAATGAACTTCCGATCTCAATCCGGACAGCAGAAGCCGTCACTATCTTCAAAAAAACGGCTAAAGACCCACCTCTTCCGTGAACCTTTAACTAACTCCTAACTTGTCTGCACTTCCACTGGCTCTTACACCTCTACTCTGTGCACTTTGCTCCTCTAGCACTTGTATGGTAGCACTACTTATATTATTCTCTGCTTGATATATATCGCTTTGCTTGTATTTCCTCATTTGTACGTCGCTTTGGGTAAAAGCATCTGCTAAATGAATAAATGTAAATGCAAATTGCCCCTAGGTGTGAATATTTGTATGTGTGCGTAATGGCATTCCATCTGGGGTGAAACCTCCTGCCTTGAGCCCAGTGTTATCAGCATTGGCTACAGATCTCTGGCCAGGATAAAGCAGTTACTGAAAATGAATGCATGAATGAATGAATGAATGAATGGATGGATGGATGGATGGATAGATGAATGATACATATTTGTAAGTGTAATATTAGTGGAACACAAATGGCACCTCACTCAAGGGCTCACCCTGAACTGTTGGTTTCATATTCTTGTGCTGTACAAGACCATTTTGAGCCTGATATTGGATACAGTTCTATTACCTGTAAAGCCAATTTGTAGGTATTTTTGCAGTGTAATTTACTATAGAACTGTAGAACACACTGAAATGTCCTGAAGAGACACCTCCAGAAGTGTCAAATGCCAGCAAATCTACAAATCTATTGTCATCATTGTGACTGCATGTTTCTAAATTTGAAAAGAAAACAGAAAAAAATTATCTTGTAATTCTTAATTAGTTTGCTTGTTTATCTTTACATTTCCATGTGTGTGTGTGTGTGTGTGTGTGTGTGCGCGCGCTGCAGCAGCTGTCTCTCTGTGTGATAGGAGCAGGAAGAGTCTGGACCCTGCTGGGGCTTGAGCTCCCCTCCATCCTCTTGGAGATAATCCAAGCTGTTCCTGACTCACAGTTCTGGATTAAAGCAAGCTTTCAGAAGCCTGCAGTTTATTTGAGGAATAATTCTCACCTTTAAAGATCATCTCCCCACACAGAAAAGTAACAACTCTTTGTGATTAAATTATTTATTGAGCTATTTTACAGGGACAAAACATCTCTTAGTGGAACAGCTGCATGTTATGTCGGTATTTTTCATGACCTCTGTCTTCTCTTCACGTTCCCCACTGACTTCTTCAGTAAACGTCATTTTGTTCATTCTTTTCCGCTACGATAATGGACGACTGCAGCACTGTATTAGTGTCCATAACAGCCTGCAGTTGGTAGCCGACACACTTGAACATGTGCACTTGAAATTCATTATCATTCATTGAGAGAGCCAGTCATTATCATAGCTATAAAAGCAGTGGAAATATGTAATCATAGCTGACCTCTGATTTCCATCTCATGCTCAACCCACGCATGCTCTCTCTATGATGCACTGCATCAATCTCCTAAAGGTGCATTGTTCCATTTTGCCATTTGTTTCATATCAGCAATAGATAAGAATCTTGTATCTGATATTTAATGATTATTTTTTATGTGATGTGAGTGGGAAGGTTAGTAATATATTCTGATCTATTCATGCTGACAGTGAAGCTCAGGAAACTTTTGGCTACACAAGCAGGCTGGTGTTTGTGAGCTTCCTGAATGGGACAGTCAGACTGATGATGATGTAATGTTGAGATGGTACGGACTAGAACGGTCAGCCTTGTTGTTATACGTTGTCTCAGTAAGAAATAGCTTTTTTTTTTTTTTTTTTTAAAGGGACAGTCTGAACTGAATTGAGGATCCTGAAATATAGATCATTTTGTATATTCACTATTTTATATATTCACAATGACAAAAAGACACCCGTCATCAGTGGCATCGGTCCTGCCATTCTCTAAATCATACTTTCATGGTAAATTTTTAATGCAAACTGCTATTGCTATGACAGTTTTGCACTTTAATTCTTCCTTAATATGTCATTTTTTGGCACTTCTATACCATAGCACTGTTGAATTCTTGTACCTGAGTCGCCAGAAGGTCAAACTCCTTCTAATAAGTTATTGTTTCCATAATAAAACAAGTTATCTTTTAATATAAACTTTCTCTAAGGAGATATTTACTTAACATTTATGGAAGGAGTCTCCAGTGTGAGCCTGTAACAGTAGGAGGTTTTCCTCCACAGCAAAGTCTTCAGGATGGAAGGCTCTGGTTTCTCAGTAACAAGACTTTGGCCAACTTTTGTTATTTTAAATGTGCTTTAAAAATAAAATGCACTTTCTTACTTACGCTCTTACATATATGTAAATACAAAATTCCTTAATTGTTTATGAGACAACAGAAAAGTGTACTCTTTATGTTCATTAAAGATTCTGTATAGAAACCCAAAAGCACCCTTAAGTCTATGAGGGAAGTGATATCATATAGTATATATCCATATTAATAATTCTATGTAAACGGAACTGAATAATGTAAGTTTACTTTTATTCATTTGGAGAAATAATCAATCCAAAGCTGAACAGTTGAGGGTTAAGGGTTATGTTTACTGTCAACGCGGCAGTGACATTAAGGAATTTGAATAAAACAAGCATCTGGTTAATACTACAGACCCTTAACCACTGAGTTACTATTGAACATCAATCAGTGGAAATTTCACTGGAAATTATCTCTAGAGCTCGTTGGACTGTTGTGTAAAGAGCCACCGAACTTTTTACATACTGTATGTACTGATAAAATGGTGTTTTATTGATTCGGACTTATCAGAATAGACATGGTTTGTCAGGGAGAATTGTAACGGCGAGACACTTTGAACTGTGAGGAGAAAAAAATGCAAATAATTCAACCCTGGAACATACCATTCTCAGTTAGCCCCTATAGTGCTGTCCTCTTTTATCTGGCTCAGGACTTTAACAGACAGATGGGCCCTTTTGTCTTACGCTGGCATCCATCCAAGTGCTGTCTGCACTGTTATTGGCTAATGGATGCTATGTGACAGGCCAGGCGTTCTGCAGTGCTTTAGATGTTAATGGTTATGACAAGCGGAGTCCAGCACACTCTGTACAGGTCTCAAAAGCACCCAATGTGCTGAACTCACTTGTGTTCCTGAGCATTGACTGTTTTTGATTATTATTTTTTACAATGCCTGCAACATTTTCAATTTCTTGCCCACTAGAGAATTTCATCACACATTGACTTTATATGGTCTGATAGTAATGGTTTGGAAAAAAGCCGCCCTGCATGAGTCCATTTATTTATACAGAATTTGCTGTCTTAACTTATGAATGATCTTTGGATCTTCTTGCTGTTATGAGCTGCTGCCTGCAGTCCATCTCAGGCACCTCATAACGATGTTAAAGGTGGAAGGAAAGACTCTCCACTCAAACATGGCACAAATCAATTTTAGATTCTTGTATTGGTTTTGCCACCTGATGCACTTTTTAGTGAAAGCATAACTTTCTGTAATATTTCTTTCATGTTGCATACTAAAATATCTGTAACGCAGTAAGAGAGAATAGCTTTACTGAGTACTGAGGTGTGCCGTGAATACCACTTGGTGATGAGTCTACATGCACTGCCATTCACTGCCATTCGCTCTCAGAAATAATGGTACTAAACTCTACATTTCCTTTGTCTCTGGAATGGTATCACTACCTGGCACATCTTTTTATGTACCTTTAAGCTGGAAATGTGAATATAATTTAGCTTTCAAAAATAATTTACAGTACATAATTGGACCTTAAGGATCACTCTAAAAGCACCACATGCACCTTCCCTTTTAAAAGATACATACTACACTCACCCTACCTTTAGTCTATGAGTGTTCAGTGATTCAAGTGTATTCAACACTTCAAATCCCAGATCTCTGGCTAACTCTGGCTATATGGTGTTCCATGTGGCACTGATTATTGTGAAGAGGAGAACATGTCTGAGAGAGAGAGAGAGAGAGAGAGAGAGAGAGAAAGTTAGTGCTGATTATCTTCTTATCTCAAATAAAATTAGCCCAAATGTCTTCCAGTGATTTGCTCGATTCATAGAGAGGTTTAACATAAATAAAAGTATAACCTCAATGATAGCATATTTTTTCATATGTAAAATACTAGACCAGAGAAGACGAGCTACACCCAAACCGTACCATGAATATTACCATTCAAAATAGCAAATAGCATCATCAGTGGTAGAGTCATACAAATCACACCTGCATCAACTGACATCATTTATTTGATGTAATTCAATACGGCAGTGATTTGCAAATGACATAGATTCAGGGCTCAGTGGGTGGAGTTTTGCTTTGTTTTACAAATTTGGGAGAAAATTAGTTTAAAATGTAAAAAGCTATGTGATTTTATACACTTAATTCATTTTTGTATATATAATCTGTCCACAAAACACACACACACACACATATATATATATATATTTGCACGTTATCTACATTAGTCTAGTTGTAATGCAATACTTAACAATAATTTGTACAACAAAAAAGACTGGGCTGATTAATTATCTCTGAGGTAAGTGGAAATTCTGTATATATTTTACTTTTCTTTCAGCTATTTCTCACTGTGCTGACGCTCTGCAGAGAGGATGTGTCTTTTCAGTCTATGGAAAGCCAAACAGTTCATACTTGTCCAAAGTGGATGTCCTTCTAAATAGACGCAGACACACGGATTGATTTAGCAAGACAAATGTGCGTCAGTGATGTTGTAAATGTGCGATGTGTGCTGCTGTAAAATAAACGGGGATTTCAGACAAAAAGGCATTATTGGAAAAATGTATACATGCTAGGTGTGAGGTGAGGGGAAGTGCAGCAGTGAGGTGAGGGGATTTTATTGGTTAAATGCCCACGGATGCATGACACATGCGTGATGATAAAGTAAAATTCAGAAGTTATGTAGAGGTAGGCTAAAGCCGTTGCATTTTGGAAGATTAAAAATAAACAATGATTTTCCATGTAAGTGATTATTGTTGATGAATCATACACAATATGAGCAAGGACATGAACAAGGTAGATACAGATCAGTTTTCATTTCTGTCAGTGGAAAAAACACCACAGGAAAATAAAGTACTTCTGATGCAGAAGAGACACTCCATGGTCCTTTGTGTGTAAATTCTAGAGACTGTTCTGTGAAAATCCCCAGAGATCAGCAGTTTCTGAAACACTCAAATCAGCCAGTCTGACACCAACGACCATGTCCCGACTCAAAGTCACTGAGATCGCCTTTTCTCTATTCTGATGTTTGATCTTAACATTAACTGAAGCTATTTACTTAAGCCTATACGATTTTATTTATTGTGATTTTGCCTCGTTATAGGCTGATTAGATATTTGAATGAATGTGCAGCTATACTCACGGGGTTACTAATAAATTGGTTTATTAGTGTACAATACAGTTGGTGGTCAGTGGATTTGAGACTCCCTGCCTGGATTTTTGGCCCAGCCCAGTCTGACCAATAACCTTATAACACTCTTTATAATACTGAGGTCAATAAATGGTTTATAATTGAAATTGCTGAAGGATTTTCCAAAGCATACTTTCTTTTAGTTTTTGACATGTAAGTGTAAACTGTTGTAGATCAGGTGTAAATGTCATAAACATGTGTTTACATTTATTTTTTTTTTTGCACAGATCCCACTAGTAGTGGACAGTAAGGCCAACAATTCTTATCACAGTATAGTTTACAATGATGACAGTATTAGTATATATCATTGTATGATGTAATGTCCTTTCAAAATCACAAGGATTGATATTTTTTGGTATTCTTTGGTTCTCTGTTGGATAAATAAAACCAAACTGAACATCATAGTTATACTGTCCTTTGAAACCAATTTCTTGATAAAATACACAGAAAAAGTTTTACAAACAATGTTTTCTGTTTAGTCAACCACTCCAACACTGGTTCATCATTAATGGTTATAGAAAAAATATGGGTTTTATTATGAATAAAAATAAATATCAGGTTTTGCATTATTGTTTTTTAAGTGGCATAACAGAAAAGTCCCCCTGTTGTCAGGAGATGGCAAGTTCTACAATGCCCCAGCCATCTGTGGGAGTCTAGAAAGCAAAACTGGCCATGCTCTCTGGGTGTGAAGGATGCATGCTCTCTCTTCCCTGTCAGTCACAATGACACTAGCCAATCATAGGCATTTGTGAGTTCATGTATGTGGAAGTGGGCAGAAAGTGCTTTCCTCTGAGTCTGTCACATCGTCCTGTGACTTCGGCGTGAATAGCCGTTTGAAAAGTTGCCGTTGGCTGGCTTCATGTGTCTCAGAGGAAGTGAGTGTTAGCCTCTACCCTCCACTTTTAGTAGCTGCCATATGATGGGGTGAGATGGCTTGTGGGCGGGATTTGCCAAGTTGGACAGAAAATGGGAAAAAAACAAAGTGTGAGCCAATCACGACACCACAACACAGAAGGCAGCTCCAATGCCGTATACTTTTCATTCATTTCTAAATGAACATGAGCATTATTACAGTAATTATTAATTACTGACCGATTGCGCTAAATAAAAAATAT
>NC_069727.1:15569788-15577288 GCF_027358585.1 Pangasianodon hypophthalmus
CAAAGAGTTTTTTTAATTGTATGGCTTTTGGTATATGCTTTAGATTGGTTCCAACCAGATCTAATGGTTAATGATAAAGGGTTGTTGTTTGGTGCTCATTGGTTATGCGTACATATGGGATGGCATTTTTAAAACAACGTTTCAGAAGACTGTTGTTTTAAACTAAATATTTCTTCACAGTTAAGAGTTGTTCATGTTAATATTTATTGCTTGTTAATTACATGGTTGATTTTTACTGTATATATCCTCAGCTCCTGTCTGTAAATGCATGCATATGAGTTGGCATTTTTAAAGCAACATTTGAGAAGACTGCATTTTTTTCATGCTGGAATTAACAATCATGTAAACACATCATGAAATGTGATGACATCACTGAGCACCGTAATGATAGTGGAGTTGTTTGTACAGTCATCACTATTATGGTTCCTGTTGGTAGAAAATGAACTAGACCTAAAACCCCAAGGTCCTTTGGCTATAATTTGGGCCAGTTCTTGTTTTATGGTGAGTGGTCTCTATGCGGTTGGCATTCATGTTGGAATTCACTCATCTTCTTCTGATCCTTTAGTGACATTCAGTTGATCAGTGACTTATCTTACTAGACCTCCTTATCAAAATGGGCATAGTCAGTTCTGGAAAGTAACTAGTAAGAGGAAGTTTGCTGTGTTTAATCAAGCTTGACTATTGGTCGCCAGTGAACATACGCTGTCTACCAGAAGAGTAGCAGCGGAGCACTAGCAGTGGTTTTACTGTTGCCTGAATTGTAAGACTATTGTAATAAACAGGCACTAACACAACAGAACAGACGGTGGTCAGACCAGACTTTTTCACAAACAGCAAACACCTATTCTTGTCTATTCTTAGAGACCCCTTGCCTTTGAGTCCTCCTCCCCCTCTGTTAACAGCTGTCATAGAGAGCAGCAGTCATCAGCCTGCTGTCTCCAGTGCTTGACCAGATCAGCCTTGCTTTCTTCCCGCAGTCTTGTCCAAGCGCAAATGATCAAAGCCATCTTTACCTCTCCATTTTCAATTCAGATAAGATGCCAGATGCAAAAACCACAAGCAAACACTGTGCAGAAAGAAGACAACACCAGGACGGCTTTAAACACGCTACGCCTCTGATTACATCCCATCGTTTATTTTAGGCCCAGCCTAAAACTCAGCATAGCAGAGGAGGCTTTGAACTTATAAGACACAGAGAGACATTTTTCTTTTTTTTTTTGCAGCCTTCAAAGAGGGCTGTTAACTCGATTTTTATGATTTTGGAATTAAAGCAGTCCTGTGGATGAATTCTCAGCAGTCAGAGGAGGATGAGTGGACTGTCCAGAACAGAAACCTGGAGGCATGGTGGCATATGCATCATTAAAGAGTAGACTGCAGTCCTGTTTGTAGATTTTGACACCTTCAACACATTTCCTCTCTCTTGCCTGTCAAGCTAATGGGTAGTTTGACATGGATGAGTCTTTCCTCTGTTTGTGTGCAGCTGGGAAAAGGCAGTGTTAGCTTCGTTCAGTGTTGGCTCAATCCCTCATAAACATTTCAACTACTGACTTCACTGCATGAATAAATTAAAGACCTTATAACTCATTCTGATCGATTTTAAGTATGAAGGAAAGAAATATGTCTAAAAGCAGACCACATTACTCGTTTAATGTTGTTCTCTTTTTTAAATAGTTAAATAGCTACTGCACTTGAGAACGAGTTGAAAGTTGGAACAGCCAGTTTGGACAGGGGCTGATTAAGGTCTACACAGGCCCCTAGGCTCAGGCCCCCCTCCTACCACAACCTAAAAACACACTTGAATCAAAGCCACACGTTTTACCATGTTCTAGTTTAAGGATGATAACTGTCCCACTTTGAATTTATGAATCATTTTCTGTTGTTTGTAGGTTTATGAGGTTACAGTTGAAATTGATGTAGGAAGGGGTGACATTAACCCGTCATGCGCGCAGAGCGCTCGTCAATTGCCTGTTATTTTAAAACCTCTGTCCAGTAACACTAGTAAACACTAGAATTAATGTTTATGGATTAATCGAGGACATGCATGGGATTTGATGAGATGGTTTAAAAAATATAAGTAAAACCATTGAACAGAGGCCCTCGGATCACTGTGGGCCCCTAAGCTACAGCCTAGGTTAGCCTGTGCATTAATCCGCCCCTGAGTTTGGATATAGAGTTTCTCAACTCCAGTTTGGAAGACCCACGTCCCTGCAACAGTTTCAAGGTTACTTACTCTCAACAGACATGATCCAACTCATGAGCTCATTCTAAAACTAACTAGGGTACTAACTGGCTCTGGGTTACTGATCAAGCTGCTACTGTTGGGCCCTTGAGCAAGGCCGTTAACCACTTCTGCTCCAGGGGTGCCGTATCATGGCTGACCCTGCGCTCTGATCCCAGCCCCCTAGCAAGCTGGGATATGTGAAAAACTGCATTTCATAGGCTCTGTACTCTTACTCTGCACAATGACAATAAAGTTGAATCTAATCTAAAGAGCACCAATGAATAACGAAAAGCAAAAGTTTAGCCAGTTTCATGGAAAATTTCATAAAACATAATGTTAAACTGTATTATGTTTTATTCATGTCTGACTTTCAATAAACGTAATGTTCTATTATTAGTGTATTGTACAGAAAAAGTTGTGGTTTGTCTTAGACTTGAGTGACGCACAGTGACATTAGCTCGGGGACGGGGGACGGGGACGGGGCTTATTTCCTTTCCACACTGTCAAAAACACATCTTTGAGCTGGGACACAAACACATCAAATACCACAATAGTGAGAGTTCACTGAACATTAAGCTTTGGGTATGTGTAGGTTTACAGGTCAGGTAGTGGTGGGAAGTTTATCAATAGGCTATAAATATGAAAAACCAGAAAAAAAAACAGTGTGGATTTTTAAATACTGTTTTTCTTCTGAATGCCATAACCTGTAAGTCACTCATTTATTGAGAGTGGATTATTTCAGTGCTTTCTCTTTATGAGTGAGTAAGTATAGTATAGTGCAGAGTATTACATACCACTGTATACAGTCAAATAAAGTTTGTACACAGGGGTATGCCAACAGGAAAAAAGGCTGCTGGAGATGGTGTTTAAGTAGTCCTTGGCACTCTGAAGGGCTTCACTCTGTATAATTGTGCATAACAGAGAAATTCTTGCATAAGTGATCACACGAGCAGCGTTTCAGGATTTAGCAAATGCGTTTCCTTGTGGAGAGAATTTAATATCTCCTGATTGTCACCTTGTCTTCAGCTGGGAAGCTTCTATGATTAGCTTACAGTCAGGCAGCACGTGTGAGGAGATGTTGCAGCCCGAAGACTGGTCCTCCACAGCACGCCGCAGCACGAGAAAGTGGGTTTAATAATTTATTACTTACAAGTGTTGTCTCTTATCAGTCCAAGTTTAATGAGGCCCCCAGTGCATATTGCCATCTCTCAAATCGACCACACTGCTCATGTTTGGCGCTGGTTTTCTGCTGTTTGCCTGCAGAAATGTGGAGCTCCTTCCTGTGGGCGCAGCGCCTAGTTTAAAGGCCACTCCACTCGGATTTGGTTGGCAATCTTATTTTTTTTTTGAATGTTTGCCGCCTGAGGCTTTGGGGTGTTATTTTTGTACTGGCATGGATTAAGTGTGAATAGCAGACAGTAACTATGTTTTAAGTGTATATTTGTACATGTTGTGAGTACAGTAAGTGAGATAACAAGGAGGAGGTGTTAATCACTCAATCACACACACACACACACACACACACGTCTTTTAAATTGTTTGTATTTTAAGACTTCAGGACACAGTATAACTGAACCATCTCCTTTTCACTATATGTGCTCACTACATAACAAAATTCTGTGTTAGAAGCTACGTAGTGCACTATGTGCTCATTAAAATAGCAAAAACAGCGACTGTTGGAAATTACATACTTACTTATAAAATAAAAATAATTTTAGTGCATAATTTTAGTGCACGAAGTGCACAATATTAAACTATATTAAAAATATACAAATATTAAGCCATAACTGGCATCTCTTTTTCTATATAGAGGAATGACTTATGTTAGACTGTGTTTCTCTATGTTTTTCTCTATGATTTTGTCTTTTTCCCTTAATAATAGAAATCATTAATATGACAGTTTGAAACTATTCAGTGAAATTCATTCTAACAGTACTGCTGTCTATTCTGTTTCATTTACATGGCATTATAGCTTCTAGTCTGTGTGTGTGTGTGTGTGTGTGTGTGTGTCTGTGTCTGTGTGTGTGTGTGGAGGGGAGGGTATTGGGGGCAGTTTTTATATCTTGGTTGGGACCAAATGTGCCTAAAAACTTATAGTTCAAAAAGGTATCATTTGTCAGGTTAAGGTTAGGGTTAGGTTTAGGTGTAGGTATAGCATTAATTAGCTGCTTTAATAATTATTAATAATAATTCTCTCTCTCTCACATTTTTCTAAATTACTTTTAATTTTTACTTTGACGAAGGCCTCTTTCGGCATGTGGGTGTCTGCTCATTTTCTGCTTGCTGATGGAGGAAGGGCCAATACAGCACCTCCTGATGACACACATGTATAAGGCTGTTATGTAAATTGCTATAATCTGTCCTGAGGATGGAGAACAGAGCTGCTTAGCACCTTTAAAAAACCAGCACAACTCTGTCTCTTTTTCTTCTTTTTCTTTTGTGCCAGGGCTTTGTGAAGCACTCTGATGAGACACATTAAAAGGATTGGTTCCTTCCTTATTAGGCTTATGACTGTAAGAGGTTTTCGTCTTGCTCCCTTCCTCAGCAGTCCTGCTTTAATCTCTGAGGTTTCTGCTCTTCTCCAGGCAAAGATCCAGCCATTGTGTGTCTTCCCTGCTGGGATTGCTGACTACCAGTAATGCTGTCCCAGTCTCACTCTCTGTACATATATCCATGTGTATGTGTGTCTTTCTCTCCCGGCGTCCTCTCTCTCCATCCGTTTGCCTAGGCAAATTCATCTTGGCTCTATTGCAGGAACTCAAATCCTGCACCTGGTGTTCTGGCAGAGGAGCACCTGCAGACAGCGGCCCCACAGGAGGTGCAAGCGACTCAATCCCATCCATCTCTCACTCACTTCTTCCATTTCTCCCCTCTCCGCATGTGCCACTCATGTACCCTGCAGTTCTGGGACAACAGCTCTGCTCCGCATCACTTAGCGCTTTAACAGTGCTGTGAAATGTCACAGGGGATGGAAACCACTTGTTTATGTTGTTGTTATTGTGCTTTGGCTATGCGGCGGCAGTGTCTGGCCTCGCATTATCCTCCCGCTCGATAAATGTGCTGCATTTTGAAAATGAGAGCCAGTTTTTTTTTTTTTTTCCTCAGCAGCAGATGGCCTCTGGATTGTGTTAAAGTGCTATGTTCATCTAAGGCACACAGGGAAGGTGTCAGAGGCAAAATGGTGGCTGATTTTGTTGGATGTAATCCTGGATACCCACGCTTCTAATCTCAGTGCAAAATGAAAACTCAAAGAGAGAGAAAAGAGAGAAAGAAAGAAATAGAGAGAGATAGTGCATTTGCTTGCTGACAAGAATATTAAGAAGCAAAACTCTTCCTAACCAGCACCCACTCGCTTATTTTACATTTCTCTGCTCATATATGGCAATTGTAGGGTTGAAACCACTCTAGAAATAGCTGGTTACCAGGCTTTGAGTTCATGCTCGAAAAATAGAAGTAGGAAAATTTTACACAGTATTTTATATTTAACATTCTCTTTGATTGTGAAAAAATATCTTTTTTTCATGTTGAAATGAAGCCACTTTTGGTGAATATTAATTTTTAACTGTTGCTAATGTCACAGTTTCCTTTTCTGAGTTACTGTTAGTGCCCTTAAAACCTGACACTAATGCAATTTAAGTGGTTACAACAGCCACACTTTCACTTGGCTAGCTCACTGTCAGCCTGCCTTTTCAGTTTCTCATTTATATATCAAAAATGTCACCAAAATGAAGGTCTTACTTTCAGGGCAGGAAGTAAATACCTAGTGAAATAAATACCTACTCATTACCTCATGGGCAATCAAACGTTTTGCAGCCAATGTCTCCTTTAACTGTAAAATAAATTTCAGATTTCCAGATTACGGATTTATTTAATGAACACAGTCCAATTAAGTATTAGACTCATTAATTAAATTTTTAGTCATGAACCTTTCACGGACAAAGATCTAATTTGACATTATTCGTAGGCATGTTTCTGTGATATGTCGTGGTTTCACTATTACTAATATATCAGTTAACACAAGATATATTAATAGTAATGTTTTCATATCGATTATTCATCATAATATAGAGCAAATGGCTATATTTAATATTTTTTTAATAGTTTAGCTAGTTACCCTAAAGCACTGTAGGAAAACTATGGTTGTATAATGGTTATCATGTACTATCCATAAAGTACGACAGTACATCGTACACTATAGTAAATGTTCATAAAGGAAATCAGAGCATGGTATAAAGTTTGACATGAGTCTCCTCCATTGAGTCTCCTCAATGCTCAGAGACTGGACTGACAACACACACACACACACACACACACACATGCACACACTCATACTCAGCTGAACACCATCCCACTCTCTTTGCAATTTTTGCACGTTTCTGTATTTACTACCTGCTTTTTTGCTGCTATTGTATTTATAAAAACATACAGTACTGTGCAAAAGTCTTAGCAAGGATGCCTTCAACAGTTATGGAATTAAAAGTTTCTACATTAAAAAAATTAACAATTTTTTACAAAGTCAATATTTGGTGTGACGATCCTTCCCTTTAAAAAAAAAAATAGTTGTCTCAGGTGCAGTGTGTGCAGTTTTATAAGGAAATGAGCTGTAAGTGTACTGTAAGTGAACTGTAACAAACATTTTTCTGTAACATTTAATTTTGTGCTGGAAAACTAATGTTTGGAAATCTAAAATGTTTTTGTACTGACTCGATAATGTAGAAGTCATAAAATAAAACTCTATAACAAAGTTTGACTTTGTTATAGACTAAAGAAATAGGGTGCCTAAGACTTTTGCACAGTACTGTATAATTAAAATATAAATAAAATATAAACATATAATTTCTTGTCACTACTTATACTCTCTACCTGCTGCTCCCCCAATAACTGCTATGTCCATATATGGTATAAGCTTATCTGCTGAATACTATGTCATAGTATGTTATGTTTACATTCACAGCAATCTATTATATTGTGACTCTTTTGCACTACTGTTACATCTGACACTTTCACACTAGAACTGTGTACTGGTCGGCGCCAAACATGTTGCTTTGTCTTGGTCGTGGTGATGAACTGTGGAATCGTGGAGCAGGACGTCACATCTGCAGTATTGTCTGACCTTATTTTATTCTTTTCTCCACTCATAAAGCCATCAGTCACTGCACAGACCTTCATACAAACCTCAGCCAGGTGTCCTGCTGTGCACACAAAGACACTCGGGCACACACACCCACACCCAGAACACAGTATACCTATTCATGAAAGATTCTCTTTAGTAGATGGCA